>NW_026648584.1:0-32555 GCF_030028045.1 Hippopotamus amphibius kiboko | reverse complement strand
TCAGCCTGGGAAGACGCAGAGATCACATCTCCCCACAAATAGATCAGTTGCCAGAGGCCAACGGGGGACCTGAGACCCAAGCAGACTGCGGGAACCCCGCAGCAACCAGGCAGGACCTGGGGCAAGTCAGGGGGGCGGGGAAGGGGAAGCCACACTGGACCAGCGCCCCTGGGGGGTGGCTGGGGGAGGTCTG
The DNA here is from genome assembly GCF_030028045.1 of Hippopotamus amphibius kiboko. Lineage (NCBI taxonomy): Eukaryota > Metazoa > Chordata > Mammalia > Artiodactyla > Hippopotamidae > Hippopotamus > Hippopotamus amphibius. The sequence continues at coordinate 32,362 of NW_026648584.1, read as the reverse complement.
GAGGGACCGTTGAGGGCTGGGGAGATCAGGAAACTGCAACTGGGTTTCTCCCACCCAGGAGGCCAGGAGGCCTGCTGAGCTCCCCAGCTGGAGGGCCTGCTGGGCCCCCCAGCAGGCTCCTCCACCCTCCAAGGCCCCCGCTGGGCTGCCTGGGTCCCGGGGGTGTGCGAAGGAGGGAGGAGGGGTGAGGAGGTGGAGAGGAGGACAGGAGGGGTGGGGGCCTTGAGATTGGGGGATGGGGAGGCGAGAGGGCACTTTGCCTGCCCTCTTGGCCAGGGAGGCCGACTGGGCTCCCAGGCTTGGTCCTTTACTCTCCAGGCCCCCCTCTGGCACGAGGATCCTGGGGGTGTGGGGGGGTGGGGAGGCAGACAATGGGGGTGGGAAAGGATCTCTCCAGGTCAGAAGAATAGGGGAGGCACCGCTGGGTATTACTTCTGGGCGGGGCCTCCACCTTCCAAGGCTCCTCCAGGCCGTTGATCCTAGAAGTACAGGAGGGAAGCAGTGGGGGGAAAAGAAGAGCGACAGAAGAGGGGAGGGATGCTCTGGGATCAGAGGATCAGGGGAGGAGTGGAAGGCATTTCCACTGCCCACTGGCCCAAGAAGCCTGCTGGGCTCCTGAGGCTGGTCCCTTGGTCTCTCTGGCTGAGTGGGTTGTACAAGCCTGGGAGGGAGGGAGGAGAGGAGAAGAGGAAGAGAGGCAGACAGCAGTGGGGGGGACCTTGCAGGACCAGAGGATCAGGGGTAGACACTGCGGGAAATCTCCCTACCCACTTGGCACCGGGAGGCCTGGTGCGCCCCCAGGCCTGGTCTTCGGTCCTCCAGGGGCCCCTCTTGGTCTCACTGGTCCTAGGGGTGTAGAAGGAAAGCAGGGATGAAGAGGAGAGGCAGGCAGGGGAGGGGGCCTTCTGGGATTGGAGGATCAAGGGAGGCGGAGAAGGTATTTCCCCTGCCTACTAGCTCTGGGAAGCCTGCTAGGCTCACAGACCTGGGCTTTCACACTCCAGGCCCCCTCCAGCTGCTTGGGACCTAGGAGAGTGGGGGGTGGGGGAGAGGAAGAGAGGCAGACAGGAACCTTAGGAGACTGGGAGATCTGGGGAAGTGCCACAGGCTTTACCCTAGCCCAGTTGGCCCTGAGAAGCCTGTTGGGCATCAGAGTCTGGTCTCCTGCCTTTCAGTGCCCCCTGCAGCTGTGAGGGTCCTAGGGGAATAGAAGAGAGGGGGTGAGGAAGAAGAGAACCCAAGGGGAGCGACCCTCCAAGATTGGAGAACTAGGGGAGGTGCCTAGCATTTCTCCCACCAACTCGGGCCCAGGGAGCCCACTGGGTACCTTGACCTGGTCCTTTGCCCGCAGGACCAGAGGCATTCGTGGGCCCCTCTGCCTCATTGGGCCTAAGCCCCATTCCCCACCACCGCCAAGGCCTTTGCGAAGTGTAGGCCCTGCCCACTGCTGAACTCCCCACCCCGCCCCGCCATCCCTTGCCTAAGCCCCACCCCCACAGCCAAGGCCTCTTATGGCTTTTTGTTTTCTTTTTTTTTCTTTTCAACTCCTCATTTAGGCGATTGCAGTTGTTTTACCTTCCAGCTGTTGCTCCATTGTTTTTTAAATTTTTTCTAACACATCTGTTAGTTTCTTATTACCGTATTTTTTATCTTGCTATTGTTCTGCTGTTCTCCTACTTTTTTTTTTAATTTTTTTCATTTTCCTGCTCCACATGGCTTGTGGGATCTTGATTCACAAGCCCAGGGTCAGGTCTGAGCTCCTGAGGTGGGAGCTCTGAGTCCAAAACATTGGACTAGCAGGGAAACCCAGTTCGCAGGGAATATTCATCTGACTGAGGTCTCCCAGAGGTTCTCAGCTCAACACGAAGACCCAGCTATACTCAACAGCCTACAAACTCCAGTGCTTGAAACCTCAGACCAAACACCCCGTGGGAGAGGAACACAATCCCACCCATCCAAAGTGGGGGAAAAATGAGATGACAAAAAAATATGTCACAGATGAAGGAACAAGGTAAAAATACACAAGACCAAATAAATGAAGAGGAAATAGGAAAATTGCCTGGAAAAGCATTCAGAGTAATGATAGTAAAGATGATCCAACATCTCGATAACAAAATAGAGAAAATACAAGAAACAGTTAATAAGGACTCAGAAGAACTAAAGAACACACAAACAGTAATAGATAACAAAATAACCGAAATTACAAATACTCTAGATGCTACAAACAGCAGAATAACTGAGGCAGAAGAATGAATAAGTGAGTTGGAAGATAGAATGGGGGAAATAACTGCCACAGAGCAGGAAAAAGAAAAAAGAATAAAAGGAATGGAAGACAGTCTCAGAGACCTTGGTGACAACATTAAGCCCACCAACATTCGAATCATAGGCATTCCAGAAGAAAAACAAAGAAAGGGTCTGAGAAAATATTTGAAGAGGTTATAGTGGAAAACTTCCCCAACATGGGAAAGGAAATAATTCATCAAGTCCAAGAAGTGCAGAGAGTCCCATCTAGAATAAACCCAAGGAGAAATACACTGAGGCACATATTAATCAAACTAATGAAAATTAAACACAAAGAAAACATATGAAAAGCAGCAAGAGAAAAGCAACAAATAACATAGAAGGGAAAACGCAAAAGGATAAGAGCTTATGTTTCTGCAGAAACTCTGCAGGCCAGAAGGGAGTGGCAGGATCTATTGAAAGTCCTGAGAGAGAAAAACCTACAGGCAAGCATACTCTACCCAGCAAGAATCTCATTCAGATTCCATGGAGAAATCAAAAGCTTTACAGACAAGCAACAGCTAAGAGAATTCAGCACCACCAAACCAGCCTTACAACAATTGCTAAAGGAACTTTTCGAAGCAGGAAATACAAGAGAAGGAACAGATCTACAAAAACAAACCCAAAACAATGAACAAAATGGTAATAGGAACATACATGTCAATCATCACATGAATTGTACATGGATTAAATGCTCCAACCAAAAGACATAAACTGGCTGAATGGATACAAAAACAAGACCCTTACATATGCTGCCTACAAGAAACCCACTTCAGACCAAGGGACATATATAGACTGAAAGTAAAGGGATGGAAAAAGATATTCCATGCAAGTGGAAGTCAAAAGAAAGCTGGAGTAGCAATACTCATATCAGACACATTAGACTTTAAAGTAAAGACTATTACAAGAGACAAGGCAGGACACTACAGAATGATCAAGGGATCCACCCAAGAAGAACATAGAACAACTGTAAATATCTATGCACCCAACATAGGAGCACCTCAATACATAAGGCAAATGCTAACAGCCATAAAAGGGGAAATCGACAGTAACAGAATAATAGGACGAGCCTTGAACACCCCACTTACATCAATGGACAGATCATCCAAACAGACAATAAATAAGGACATGCAGCCTTTACATGACACATTAGGCCATCTCGACTTAATGAATATTTATAGGACATTCCATCCCAAAACGACAGAATACACTTTCTTCTCAAGTGCACATGGAAAATTTTCTCGGAGAGATCACATCTTGGGTCACAAATCAAGCCTCAGTAAATTCAAAAAAATTGAAATCGTATCAAGCATTTTCTCTGACCACAATGACCTGAGACTACATATCAATTACAGGAAAAAAACTGGAAAAAATACAAACACATGGTGACTAAACAATATGCTACTAAACAACCAAGAAATCACTCAAGAAATCAAAGAGGAAATCAAAAAATACCTAGAAACAAATGACAATGAAAACACAACAACCCAAAATCTATGGGATGCAGCAAAAGCAGTTCTAAGAGGGAAGTTGATAGCAATACAGTCCTAGCTCAAGAAACAAGAAAAATATCAAATAAACAACCTAACCTTAACACCTAAAACAATTACAGAAAGAACAAAAAAAACCCCAAAGTGAGCAGAAGGAAAGAAGTCAGAAAGATCATATCAGAAATAAATGCAAAAGAAATGAAGGAAACAACATCAAAGATCAATAAAACTAAAAGCTGGTTCTTTGAGAAGATAACAAACTTGATAAACCATTAGCCAGACTCATCAGGAAAAAAAGGGAGAAGATTCAACATAGTTTTAGAAGTTGGAGCCACAGCCATCAGAAGACAAAGAAATAAAAGGAATCCAAATTGGAAAAGAAGAAGTCAAATTGTCACTCTTTGCAGATGACATGATATTATATATAGAAAACCCTAAAGATGCTACCAGAAAACTGCTAGCACTAATCGATGAATTTAGTAAAGTAGCAGGATACAAAATGAATGCACAGAAATCTCTTGCATTCCTATACACTAACAACGAAAGAGCAGAAAGAGAAATTAAGGAAACTCTCCCATTTACCATTGCAACCAAAAGAAGAAAATACCTAGGAATAAATCTGCCTAAGGAGGCAAAAGATCTGTATGCAGAAAACTATAAGACACTGATGAAAGAAATCAAAGACGACACAAAGAGATGGAGGGACATACCATGTTCTTGGATTGGAAGAATCAATATTGTGAAAATGACTATCTTACCCAAAACAATTTGCAGATTCAACACAATCCCGATCAAATTACCAATGGCATTTTTCACAGAACTAGAACAAGAAATCTTACGATTTGTATGGAAACACAAAAGACCCCGAAGAGCCAAAGCAATCTTGAGAAGGAAAGACGGAGTTGGTGGAATTAGGCTTCCTTAGGCTTCCTGACTTCAAACTATACTACAAGGCCACCATGATCAAGACAGTATGGTACTGGCACAAAAATAGAAAGTGAGATCAATAGAACAGAATAAAGAACTCAGAGGTAAACGCAAGCATATATGGGCAGCTTATCTTTGACAAAGGAGGCATGAATATACAATGGAAAAAAGACAGCCTCTTCAATAAGTGGTGCTGGGAAAATTGGACAGCAACATGTGAAAGAATGAACTTAGAACACTTCCTAACACCATACACAAAAATAAACTCCAAATGGATTAAAGACCTACATGGAAGGCCAGACACTATCAAACTCCTAGAGGAAAACATAGGCAGAACACTCTATGACATCCATCAAAGCAAGGTCCTTTCTGACCCACCTCCTGGAATCATGGAAATAAAATCAAGAATAAACAAATGGGACCTCATAAAACTTATGAGCTTTTGCATAGCGAAAGAAACCATAAACAAGACTAAAAGGCAACCCTCAGAATGGGAAAAAATAGTTGCCTATGAAACAACGGACAAAGGATTAACCTCCAAAATATACAAGCAGCTCATGCAGCTTCATACCAAAAAAGCAAATAACCCAATCCACAAATGGGCGGAAGACCTAAATAGACATTTCTCCAAAGAAGACAAACAGATGGCCAACAAACACATGAAAAGATGCTCAACATCACTAACCATTAGAGAAATGCAAGTCAAAGCCACAATGAGGTGTCACCTCACGCCGATCAGAATGGCCATCATCACAAAATCTGGAAACAACAAATGTTGGAGAGGGTGTGGAGAAAAGGGAACTCTCCTGCACTATTGGTGGGATTGTAAGTTGGTACAACCACTATGGAAAACAATTCGGAGGTTCCTTAAAAAACTACAACTAGAACTACCATATGATCCAGTAATCCCACTACTGAGCATATACCCAAAGAAAACCATAATCCCAAAAGAAACATGTACCATAATGTTTATTGCAGCACTATTTACAATAGCCAGGACATGGAAGCAACCTAAATGCCCATCAACAAATGAATGGATAAAGAAGATGTGGCATATATATACAATGGAATATTACTCAGCTATAAAAAGGGATGAGATGGAGCTCTATGTAATGAGGTGGATAGACCTAGAGTCTGTCATACAGAGTGAAGTAAGTCCGAAAGAGAAAGACAAATAGTGTATGCTAACTCACATATACGCAATCTAAAAATGGTACTGATGATCTCAGGGACAAGAACAAGGACGCAGGTGCAGAGAATGGACTGGAGAACTCGAGGTTTGGGAGGGGCCGGGGGGTGAAGGGGAAGCTGAGATGAAGCAAGAGAGTAGCACAGACATATATATACTACCAACTGTAACGTAGATAGCCAGTGGGAAGCTGTTGTATAACAAAGGGAGTTCAACTCGAGGATGGAAGATGCCTTAGAGGACTGGGACAGGGAGGGTGGGGGGGACTCGAGGGAGGGTGGGGGGGGAGTCAAGGGAGGGAGGGAATACGGGGATATGTGTATAAAAACAGATGATTGAACTTGGTGTACCCCCAAAAAATAATAAATAAATAAATAAAATTTAAAAACAAAAAAGAAAAGATGACTAGCTACAAATTTCAATATAAATTATTAAATAAACAAAGAAAGTGAAGTGACTGATAAGGTGGTCAGGATAGGCTTCGTAAGAGCAGGAAGGATTAAAAAATAGACATGCATGAACCCACTGAAATAAAGGAGTTGTACAGGTTTGGAGCAACTAGCAACACACTTTTAAGTAAAGAAAAGCAAGTCTGAGGACTGACTCCACCTGACTTCAAAACTTACTATAAAGCTGCAGTGATCAAGACAGGATGATATTCATAAAAGAATAACAAAATGAATGTATGAAACAGAATACAGAGCCTAGAAATACTTACACAAACATAGACAATTAATCTTTGACAAAGGCAGCAAAGGACAGTAGAACAAGGATAGTCTTTTCAACAAATGATGCTGGAATAATTGGACATCCACACGCGAAAAAACAATGAATCTAGACACAGACTTTACACCTTCCACAAACAGTAACTCAAATGGATCACACTAAAATGCAAAACCACAGAACTCCCAGAAGATAACACAGAAGAAAATCTAGGTGACAAGTATGATGAGGATATTTTAAATACAACACCCAAGTACAATCCAGGAAAGAAATAATTGGTAAACTGGACTTCATGACAATTCAAAACTTCTGCTCTGCAAAAGACAATGTCAAGAGAAGGGAAAGACAAGCCACAGGTTACGAGAAAATATCTGCAAAAGGCAGATCTGATAAAGGACTATCATTCAACATTTACAAAGAATTCTTAAAACAGCAATAAGAAAATGGAGAGTCTAATTTTTAAAAATGGGCAAAAGGTCTTAACAGACACCTCACTAAAGAAGATATACACCTGGCAAGGAAGCATATGAAAAGGTGTTCAATATCACATGTCATTAGGGAATTGAGATTTTTTTATAAATTTATTTATTTATTTGTTCTTGGCTGCATTGGGTCTTCGTTGCTGCAAGGGCTTTCCCTAGCTGTAGCAAGGGTGGGCTACTCTTTGTTGTGGTGCACAGGCTTCTTATTTCAGTGGCTTCTCTTGTTGCTGAGCACTGGCCCTAGGTGCTTCAGTACTTGCGGCACATGGGCTCAGTAGTTGTGGCTGGCAGGCTCTAGAGTGCAGGCTCAGTGGTTGTGGCACATGGGCTTAGTTGCCCCGTGGCATGTGGGATCTTCCTGGACCAGGGATCAAACCCATGTCCCTTGCATTGGCAGGCAGACTCTTAACCACTGTGCCACCAGGGCAGTCCCAGGAATTGAGAATTACAACAATGACATACCACCACACACCTTTTAGGATGGCCAAAATCCAAAACACTGACAACAGCAAATACTGGAGAGGATGCAAAGCAACGCAAATTCATACACTACTAGTGGGAATGCAAAATGATGCAGCCACTTTGGAAGACAGTCTGGCAGTTTCCTACAAAACTAAACATACTCATCTCACACAATCCAGGAATCACTGTTCTTGGCATGTACTCAAATGCTGACATCTATGTCCACATGAAAACCTGAACACGGAAACTTACGGGAACTTTATTTATAACTGCCAAAACTTGGACACATTCAAGATGTCCTTTAGGAAGTGAATGGATAAATACACTGTGGTATAAACAGACAATGGAATATTATTCAGTGCTAAAAATGAGTTACCAAGTCATGAAAAGACATGGAAGAAACTTAAACACATACTACTAAGTGAAAGAAGCCAGTCTGAAAGGGCTGCCTACACACTGGATGATCCCTCCCAACCACCTGAATTCTGGAAAAGGCAAAACCATGGAGACATAAAAAAATCAGTCGTTGACAGTACTGCAGGGAGGCAGAACACAGAGGGTTTTTAGGGTAGTGAAAACACCCTGTATGATACTACAATGGTGGATACATATCATTATATATTCATCTAAACACACAGCATGTGTAATACCAGGAATAACCCCTCATGTGAACTATGAACTCTGGATGATAAAGATGTGTCCACGTACCTAAATAGACATTTCTCCAAAGGAGTTATTCGGATGGCCAACAGGCACATGAAAAGATGCTCAATATCACTAATTATTAGAGAAATGCCAATCAAAAATACAATGAGGTAGCACCTCACAACAGTCAGAATGGCCATCATTAAAAAGTCGACAGGGCTTCCCTGGTGGCGCAGTGGTTAAGAACCCACCTGCCAATGCAGGGGACACGGGTTCAATCCCTGGTCCGGGAAGATCCTACATGCCGCAGAGCAACTGAGCCCGTGCGCCCCAACTACTGAGTCCGCACCCTGCAACTACTGAAGCCTGCCAGCCTAGAGCCTGAGCTCCGCAGCAAGAGAAGCCACTGCACTGAGAAGCCTGTGCACCACACCGAAGAGCAGCCCCTGCTCATCACAACTAGAGAAAGCCCGGGCCCAGCAACAAAGACCCAATGCAGCCAATAAATAAATAAATAAATAAATACATTTTAAAAACGGTGATCTTCAAGGTTTAAAAAAAAGGAAAAAAAAGGCTACCAATAAGAAATGCTGGAGAGGGCCTGGAGAAAAGGGAACCCTCCTACACTGGTGGTAGGAATGTAAATTGGTGCAGCTATTTTAGAAAACAGTATGGAGGTTTCTTAAAAAAACTCAAAATAGAGTTGCCATGTGACCCAGCAATCCCAGTCTGGGGCCTCTATCCAGAAAAAACTGCAATTTGCAAAGATACACGCACCCCAATGTTCACAGCAGCACTATCTACAGTAGCCAAGACATGTGAGCAACCTAATGTCCATCTACAGAGGAGCAGATAAAGATCTGCTACATGTATACAATAGAATACTTACGGGGCCATGATAAAGAATGAAATAATGCCATTGGAAGCAACATGGATGGACCTGGAGATTATCATCCTAAGTGAAATAAGTCAGGAAGAGGAAGACAAACACCATATGATGTTACTTACGTGTGGCATCTAAAATAGGATACAAATGAACCTATTTACAAAACAGAGACAGACTCATAGACATAGAAAACAAATTTGTGGTTAGCAAAGGGGAAAGTGGGTGGGGAAGAGATAAATTAGGAGTTTGGGATTAGCAGATACAAACTACTATATATGAAATAGATAAACAACAAGGTCTTACTGTATAACACAGGGAACCATATTCAATCTCCTGTAATAGAGTGGGAAGACAAGGGGTAGGGAAATCAAAGGAGGAAATCTAAAGGCCTCAAGGAATGTTGTAAAAGTATAAAGGAAGTCATAATCCTACACTTGTTCATTGATCCTGAGTTCATAATGATATAATGTTAATTAATATTTTATTTACATATTAATGAAGGGGGCAGAGTCAAGATGACAGCCTGGGAAGACGCAGAGATCACATCTCCCCACAAATAGATCAGTTGCCAGAGGCCAACGGGGGACCTGAGACCCAAGCAGACTGCGGGAACCCCGCAGCAACCAGGCAGGACCTGGGGCAAGTCAGGGGGGCGGGGAAGGGGAAGCCACACTGGACCAGCGCCCCTGGGGGGTGGCTGGGGGAGGTCTGGAGGGACCGTTGAGGGCTGGGGAGATCAGGAAACTGCAACTGGGTTTCTCCCACCCAGGAGGCCAGGAGGCCTGCTGAGCTCCCCAGCTGGAGGGCCTGCTGGGCCCCCCAGCAGGGTCCTCCACCCTCCAAGGCCCCCGCTGGGCTGCCTGGGTCCCGGGGGTGTGCGAAGGAGGGAGGAGGGGTGAGGAGGTGGAGAGGAGGACAGGAGGGGTGGGGGCCTTGAGATTGGGGGATGGGGAGGCGAGAGGGCACTTTGCCTGCCCTCTTGGCCAGGGAGGCCGACTGGGCTCCCAGGCTTGGTCCTTTACTCTCCAGGCCCCCCTCCGGCACGAGGATCCTGGGGGTGTGGGGGGGTGGGGAGGCAGACAATGGGGGTGGGAAAGGATCTCTCCAGGTCAGAAGAATAGGGGAGGCACCGCTGGGTATTACTTCTGGGCGGGGCCTCCACCTTCCAAGGCTCCTCCAGGCCGTTGATCCTAGAAGTACAGGAGGGAAGCAGTGGGGGGAAAAGAAGAGCGACAGAAGAGGGGAGGGATGCTCTGGGATCAGAGGATCAGGGGAGGAGTGGAAGGCATTTCCACTGCCCACTGGCCCAAGAAGCCTGCTGGGCTCCTGAGGCTGGTCCCTTGGTCTCTCTGGCTGAGTGGGTTGTACAAGCCTGGGAGGGAGGGAGGAGAGGAGAAGAGGAAGAGAGGCAGACAGCAGTGGGGGGGACCTTGCAGGACCAGAGGATCAGGGGTAGACACTGCGGGAAATCTCCCTACCCACTTGGCACCGGGAGGCCTGGTGCGCCCCCAGGCCTGGTCTTCGGTCCTCCAGGGGCCCCTCTTGGTCTCACTGGTCCTAGGGGTGTAGAAGGAAAGCAGGGATGAAGAGGAGAGGCAGGCAGGGGAGGGGGCCTTCTGGGATTGGAGGATCAAGGGAGGCGGAGAAGGTATTTCCCCTGCCTACTAGCTCTGGGAAGCCTGCTAGGCTCACAGACCTGGGCTTTCACACTCCAGGCCCCCTCCAGCTGCTTGGGACCTAGGAGAGTGGGGGGTGGGGGAGAGGAAGAGAGGCAGACAGGAACCTTAGGAGACTGGGAGATCTGGGGAAGTGCCACAGGCTTTACCCTAGCCCAGTTGGCCCTGAGAAGCCTGTTGGGCATCAGAGTCTGGTCTCCTGCCTTTCAGTGCCCCCTGCAGCTGTGAGGGTCCTAGGGGAATAGAAGAGAGGGGGTGAGGAAGAAGAGAACCCAAGGGGGAGCGACCCTCCAAGATTGGAGAACTAGGGGAGGTGCCTAGCATTTCTCCCACCAACTCGGGCCCAGGGAGCCCACTGGGTACCTTGACCTGGTCCTTTGCCCGCAGGACCAGAGGCATTCGTGGGCCCCTCTGCCTCATTGGGCCTAAGCCCCATTCCCCACCACCGCCAAGGCCTTTGCGAAGTGTAGGCCCTGCCCACTGCTGAACTCCCCACCCCGCCCCGCCATCCCTTGCCTAAGCCCCACCCCCACAGCCAAGGCCTCTTATGGCTTTTTGTTTTCTTTTTTTTTCTTTTCAACTCCTCATTTAGGCGATTGCAGTTGTTTTACCTTCCAGCTGTTGCTCCATTGTTTTTTAAATTTTTTCTAACACATCTGTTAGTTTCTTATTACCGTATTTTTTATCTTGCTATTGTTCTGCTGTTCTCCTACTTTTTTTTTTAATTTTTTTCATTTTCCTGCTCCACATGGCTTGTGGGATCTTGATTCACAAGCCCAGGGTCAGGTCTGAGCTCCTGAGGTGGGAGCTCTGAGTCCAAAACATTGGACTAGCAGGGAAACCCAGTTCGCAGGGAATATTCATCTGACTGAGGTCTCCCAGAGGTTCTCAGCTCAACACGAAGACCCAGCTATACTCAACAGCCTACAAACTCCAGTGCTTGAAACCTCAGACCAAACACCCCGTGGGAGAGGAACACAATCCCACCCATCCAAAGTGGGGGAAAAATGAGATGAAAAAAAAATATGTCACAGATGAAGGAACAAGGTAAAAATACACAAGACCAAATAAATGAAGAGGAAATAGGAAAATTGCCTGGAAAAGCATTCAGAGTAATGATAGTAAAGATGATCCAACATCTCGATAACAAAATTAAGAAAATACAAGAAACAGTTAATAAGGACTCAGAAGAACTAAAGAACACACAAACAGTAATAGATAACAAAATAACCGAAATTACAAATACTCTAGATGCTACAAACAGCAGAATAACTGAGGCAGAAGAATGAATAAGTGAGTTGGAAGATAGAATGGGGGAAATAACTGCCACAGAGCAGGAAAAAGAAAAAAGAATAAAAGGAATGGAAGACAGTCTCAGAGACCTTGGTGACAACATTAAGCCCACCAACATTCGAATCATAGGCATTCCAGAAGAAAAACAAAGAAAGGGTCTGAGAAAATATTTGAAGAGGTTATAGTGGAAAACTTCCCCAACATGGGAAAGGAAATAATTCATCAAGTCCAAGAAGTGCAGAGAGTCCCATCTAGAATAAACCCAAGGAGAAATACACTGAGGCACATATTAATCAAACTAATGAAAATTAAACACAAAGAAAACATATGAAAAGCAGCAAGAGAAAAGCAACAAATAACATAGAAGGGAAAACGCAAAAGGATAAGAGCTTATGTTTCTGCAGAAACTCTGCAGGCCAGAAGGGAGTGGCAGGATCTATTGAAAGTCCTGAGAGAGAAAAACCTACAGGCAAGCATACTCTACCCAGCAAGAATCTCATTCAGATTCCATGGAGAAATCAAAAGCTTTACAGACAAGCAACAGCTAAGAGAATTCAGCACCACCAAACCAGCCTTACAACAATTGCTAAAGGAACTTTTCGAAGCAGGAAATACAAGAGAAGGAACAGATCTACAAAAACAAACCCAAAACAATGAACAAAATGGTAATAGGAACATACATGTCAATCATCACATGAATTGTACATGGATTAAATGCTCCAACCAAAAGACATAAACTGGCTGAATGGATACAAAAACAAGACCCTTACATATGCTGCCTACAAGAAACCCACTTCAGACCAAGGGACATATATAGACTGAAAGTAAAGGGATGGAAAAAGATATTCCATGCAAGTGGAAGTCAAAAGAAAGCTGGAGTAGCAATACTCATATCAGACACATTAGACTTTAAAGTAAAGACTATTACAAGAGACAAGGCAGGACACTACAGAATGATCAAGGGATCCACCCAAGAAGAACATAGAACAACTGTAAATATCTATGCACCCAACATAGGAGCACCTCAATACATAAGGCAAATGCTAACAGCCATAAAAGGGGAAATCGACAGTAACAGAATAATAGGACGAGCCTTGAACACCCCACTTACATCAATGGACAGATCATCCAAACAGACAATAAATAAGGACATGCAGCCTTTACATGACACATTAGGCCATCTCGACTTAATGAATATTTATAGGACATTCCATCCCAAAACGACAGAATACACTTTCTTCTCAAGTGCACATGGAAAATTTTCTAGGATACATCACATCTTGGGTCACAAATCAAGCCTCAGTAAATTCAAAAAAATTGACATCGTATCAAGCATTTTCTCTGACCACAATGACATGAGACTACATATCAATTACAGGAAAAAAACTGGAAAAAATACAAACACATGGTGACTAAACAATATGCTACTAAACAACCAAGAAATCACTCAAGAAATCAAAGAGGAAATCAAAAAATACCTAGAAACAAATGACAATGAAAACACAACAACCCAAAATCTATGGGATGCAGCAAAAGCAGTTCTAAGAGGGAAGTTGATAGCAATACAGTCCTAGCTCAAGAAACAAGAAAAATATCAAATAAACAACCTAACCTTAACACCTAAAACAATTACAGAAAGAACAAAAAAACCCCAAAGTGAGCAGAAGGAAAGAAGTCAGAAAGATCATATCAGAAATAAATGCAAAAGAAATGAAGGAAACAACATCAAAGATCAATAAAACTAAAAGCTGGTTCTTTGAGAAGATAACAAAATTGATAAACCATTAGCCAGACTCATCAGGAAAAAAAGGGAGAAGATTCCACATAGTTTTAGAAGTTTGAGCCACAGCCATCAGAAGACAAAGAAATAAAAGGAATCCAAATTGGAAAAGAAGAAGTCAAATTGTCACTCTTTGCAGATGACATGATATTATATATAGAAAACCCTAAAGATGCTACCAGAAAACTGCTAGCACTAATCGATGAATTTAGTAAAGTAGCAGGATACAAAATGAATGCACAGAAATCTCTTGCATTCCTATACACTAACAACGAAAGAGCAGAAAGAGAAATTAAGGAAACTCTCCCATTTACCATTGCAACCAAAAGAAGAAAATACCTAGGAATAAATCTGCCTAAGGAGGCAAAAGATCTGTATGCAGAAAACTATAAGACACTGATGAAAGAAATCAAAGACGACACAAAGAGATGGAGGGACATACCATGTTCTTGGATTGGAAGAATCAATATTGTGAAAATGACTATCTTACCCAAAACAATTTGCAGATTCAACACAATCCCGATCAAATTACCAATGGCATTTTTCACAGAACTAGAACAAGAAATCTTACGATTTGTATGGAAACACAAAAGACCCCGAAGAGCCAAAGCAATCTTGAGAAGGAAAGACGGAGTTGGTGGAATTAGGCTTCCTTAGGCTTCCTGACTTCAAACTATACTACAAGGCCACCATGATCAAGACAGTATGGTACTGGCACAAAAATAGAAAGTGAGATCAATAGAACAGAATAAAGAACTCAGAGGTAAACGCAAGCATATATGGGCAGCTTATCTTTGACAAAGGAGGCACGAATATACAATGGAAAAAAGACAGCCTCTTCAATAAGTGGTGCTGGGAAAATTGGACAGCAACATGTGAAAGAATGAACTTAGAACACTTCCTAACACCATACACAAAAATAAACTCCAAATGGATTAAAGACCTACATGGAAGGCCAGACACTATCAAACTCCTAGAGGAAAACATAGGCAGAACACTCTATGACATCCATCAAAGCAAGGTCCTTTCTGACCCACCTCCTGGAATCATGGAAATAAAATCAAGAATAAACAAATGGGACCTCATAAAACTTATGAGCTTTTGCATAGCGAAAGAAACCATAAACAAGACTAAAAGGCAACCCTCAGAATGGGAAAAAATAGTTGCCTATGAAACAACGGACAAAGGATTAACCTCCAAAATATACAAGCAGCTCATGCAGCTTCATACCAAAAAAGCAAATAACCCAATCCACAAATGGGCGGAAGACCTAAATAGACATTTCTCCAAAGAAGACAAACAGATGGCCAACAAACACATGAAAAGATGCTCAACATCACTAACCATTAGAGAAATGCAAGTCAAAGCCACAATGAGGTGTCACCTCACGCCGATCAGAATGGCCATCATCACAAAATCTGGAAACAACAAATGTTGGAGAGGGTGTGGAGAAAAGGGAACTCTCCTGCACTATTGGTGGGATTGTAAGTTGGTACAACCACTATGGAAAACAATTCGGAGGTTCCTTAAAAAACTACAACTAGAACTACCATATGATCCAGTAATCCCACTACTGAGCATATACCCAAAGAAAACCATAATCCCAAAAGAAACATGTACCATAATGTTTATTGCAGCACTATTTACAATAGCCAGGACATGGAAGCAACCTAAATGCCCATCAACAAATGAATGGATAAAGAAGATGTGGCATATATATACAATGGAATATTACTCAGCTATAAAAAGGGATGAGATGGAGCTCTATGTAATGAGGTGGATAGACCTAGAGTCTGTCATACAGAGTGAAGTAAGTCCGAAAGAGAAAGACAAATAGTGTATGCTAACTCACATATACGCAATCTAAAAATGGTACTGATGATCTCAGGGACAAGAACAAGGACGCAGGTGCAGAGAATGGACTGGAGAACTCGAGGTTTGGGAGGGGCCGGGGGGTGAAGGGGAAGCTGAGATGAAGCAAGAGAGTAGCACAGACATATATATACTACCAACTGTAACGTAGATAGCCAGTGGGAAGCTGTTGTATAACAAAGGGAGTTCAACTCGAGGATGGAAGATGCCTTAGAGGACTGGGACAGGGAGGGTGGGGGGGACTCGAGGGAGGGTGGGGGGGGAGTCAAGGGAGGGAGGGAATACGGGGATATGTGTATAAAAACAGATGATTGAACTTGGTGTACCCCCAAAAAATAATAAATAAATAAATAAAATTTAAAAACAAAAAAGAAAAGATGACTAGCTACAAATTTCAATATAAATTATTAAATAAACAAAGAAAGTGAAGTGACTGATAAGGTGGTCAGGATAGGCTTCGTAAGAGCAGGAAGGATTAAAAAATAGACATGCATGAACCCACTGAAATAAAGGAGTTGTACAGGTTTGGAGCAACTAGCAACACACTTTTAAGTAAAGAAAAGCAAGTCTGAGGACTGACTCCACCTGACTTCAAAACTTACTATAAAGCTGCAGTGATCAAGACAGGATGATATTCATAAAAGAATAACAAAATGAATGTATGAAACAGAATACAGAGCCTAGAAATACTTACACAAACATAGACAATTAATCTTTGACAAAGGCAGCAAAGGACAGTAGAACAAGGATAGTCTTTTCAACAAATGATGCTGGAATAATTGGACATCCACACGCGAAAAAACAATGAATCTAGACACAGACTTTACACCTTCCACAAACAGTAACTCAAATGGATCACACTAAAATGCAAAACCACAGAACTCCCAGAAGATAACACAGAAGAAAATCTAGGTGACAAGTATGATGAGGATATTTTAAATACAACACCCAAGTACAATCCAGGAAAGAAATAATTGGTAAACTGGACTTCATGACAATTCAAAACTTCTGCTCTGCAAAAGACAATGTCAAGAGAAGGGAAAGACAAGCCACAGGTTACGAGAAAATATCTGCAAAAGGCAGATCTGATAAAGGACTATCATTCAACATTTACAAAGAATTCTTAAAACAGCAATAAGAAAATGGAGAGTCTAATTTTTAAAAATGGGCAAAAGTTCTTAACAGACACCTCACTAAAGAAGATATACACCTGGCAAGGAAGCATATGAAAAGGTGTTCAATATCACATGTCATTAGGGAATTGAGATTTTTTTATAAATTTATTTATTTATTTGTTCTTGGCTGCATTGGGTCTTCGTTGCTGCGAGGGCTTTCCCTAGCTGTAGCAAGGGTGGGCTACTCTTTGTTGTGGTGCACAGGCTTCTTATTTCAGTGGCTTCTCTTGTTGCTGAGCACTGGCCCTAGGTGCTTCAGTACTTGCGGCACATGGGCTCAGTAGTTGTGGCTGGCGGGCTCTAGAGTGCAGGCTCAGTGGTTGTGGCACATGGGCTTAGTTGCCCCGTGGCATGTGGGATCTTCCTGGACCAGGGATCAAACCCATGTCCCTTGCATTGGCAGGCAGACTCTTAACCACTGTGCCACCAGGGCAGTCCCAGGAATTGAGAATTACAACAATGACATACCACCACACACCTTTTAGGATGGCCAAAATCCAAAACACTGACAACAGCAAATACTGGAGAGGATGCAAAGCAACGCAAATTCATACACTACTAGTGGGAATGCAAAATGATGCAGCCACTTTGGAAGACAGTCTGGCAGTTTCCTACAAAACTAAACATACTCATCTCACACAATCCAGGAATCACTGTTCTTGGCATGTACTCAAATGCTGACATCTATGTCCACATGAAAACCTGAACACGGAAACTTACGGGAACTTTATTTATAACTGCCAAAACTTGGACACATTCAAGATGTCCTTTAGGAAGTGAATGGATAAATACACTGTGGTATAAACAGACAATGGAATATTATTCAGTGCTAAAAATGAGTTACCAAGTCATGAAAAGACATGGAAGAAACTTAAACACATACTACTAAGTGAAAGAAGCCAGTCTGAAAGGGCTGCCTACACACTGGATGATCCCTCCCAACCACCTGAATTCTGGAAAAGGCAAAACCATGGAGACATAAAAAAATCAGTCGTTGACAGTACTGCAGGGAGGCAGAACACAGAGGGTTTTTAGGGTAGTGAAAACACCCTGTATGATACTACAATGGTGGATACATATCATTATATATTCATCTAAACACACAGCATGTGTAATACCAGGAATAACCCCTCATGTGAACTATGAACTCTGGATGATAAAGATGTGTCCACGTACCTAAATAGACATTTCTCCAAAGGAGTTATTCGGATGGCCAACAGGCACATGAAAAGATGCTCAATATCACTAATTATTAGAGAAATGCCAATCAAAAATACAATGAGGTAGCACCTCACAACAGTCAGAATGGCCATCATTAAAAAGTCGACAGGGCTTCCCTGGTGGCGCAGTGGTTAAGAACCCACCTGCCAATGCAGGGGACACGGGTTCAATCCCTGGTCCGGGAAGATCCTACATGCCGCAGAGCAACTGAGCCCGTGCGCCCCAACTACTGAGTCCGCACCCTGCAACTACTGAAGCCTGCCAGCCTAGAGCCTGAGCTCCGCAGCAAGAGAAGCCACTGCACTGAGAAGCCTGTGCACCACACCGAAGAGCAGCCCCTGCTCATCACAACTAGAGAAAGCCCGGGCCCAGCAACAAAGACCCAATGCAGCCAATAAATAAATAAATAAATAAATAAATACATTTTAAAAACGGTGATCTTCAAGGTTTAAAAAAAAGGAAAAAAAAGGCTACCAATAAGAAATGCTGGAGAGGGCCTGGAGAAAAGGGAACCCTCCTACACTGGTGGTAGGAATGTAAATTGGTGCAGCTATTTTAGAAAACAGTATGGAGGTTTCTTAAAAAAACTCAAAATAGAGTTGCCATGTGACCCAGCAATCCCAGTCTGGGGCCTCTATCCAGAAAAAACTGCAATTTGCAAAGATACACGCACCCCAATGTTCACAGCAGCACTATCTACAGTAGCCAAGACATGTGAGCAACCTAATGTCCATCTACAGAGGAGCAGATAAAGATCTGCTACATGTATACAATAGAATACTTACGGGGCCATGATAAAGAATGAAATAATGCCATTGGAAGCAACATGGATGGACCTGGAGATTATCATCCTAAGTGAAATAAGTCAGGAAGAGGAAGACAAACACCATATGATGTTACTTACGTGTGGCATCTAAAATAGGATACAAATGAACCTATTTACAAAACAGAGACAGACTCATAGACATAGAAAACAAATTTGTGGTTAGCAAAGGGGAAAGTGGGTGGGGAAGAGATAAATTAGGAGTTTGGGATTAGCAGATACAAACTACTATATATGAAATAGATAAACAACAAGGTCTTACTGTATAACACAGGGAACCATATTCAATCTCCTGTAATAGAGTGGGAAGACAAGGGGTAGGGAAATCAAAGGAGGAAATCTAAAGGCCTCAAGGAATGTTGTAAAAGTATAAAGGAAGTCATAATCCTACACTTGTTCATTGATCCTGAGTTCATAATGATATAATGTTAATTAATATTTTATTTACATATTAATGAAGGGGGCAGAGTCAAGATGACAGCCTGGGAAGACGCAGAGATCACATCTCCCCACAAATAGATCAGTTGCCAGAGGCCAACGGGGGACCTGAGACCCAAGCAGACTGCGGGAACCCCGCAGCAACCAGGCAGGACCTGGGGCAAGTCAGGGGGGCGGGGAAGGGGAAGCCACACTGGACCAGCGCCCCTGGGGGGTGGCTGGGGGAGGTCTGGAGGGACCGTTGAGGGCTGGGGAGATCAGGAAACTGCAACTGGGTTTCTCCCACCCAGGAGGCCAGGAGGCCTGCTGAGCTCCCCAGCTGGAGGGCCTGCTGGGCCCCCCAGCAGGCTCCTCCACCCTCCAAGGCCCCCGCTGGGATGCCTGGGTCCCGGGGGTGTGCGAAGGAGGGAGGAGGGGTGAGGAGGTGGAGAGGAGGACAGGAGGGGTGGGGGCCTTGAGATTGGGGGATGGGGAGGCGAGAGGGCACTTTTCCTGCCCTCTTGGCCAGGGAGGCCGACTGGGCTCCCAGGCTTGGTCCTTTACTCTCCAGGCCCCCCTCCGGCACGAGGATCCTGGGGGTGTGGGGGGGTGGGGAGGCAGACAATGGGGGTGGGAAAGGATCTCTCCAGGTCAGAAGAATAGGGGAGGCACCGCTGGGTATTACTTCTGGGCGGGGCCTCCACCTTCCAAGGCTCCTCCAGGCCGTTGATCCTAGAAGTACAGGAGGGAAGCAGTGGGGGGAAAAGAAGAGCGACAGAAGAGGGGAGGGATGCTCTGGGATCAGAGGATCAGGGGAGGAGTGGAAGGCATTTCCACTGCCCACTGGCCCAAGAAGCCTGCTGGGCTCCTGAGGCTGGTCCCTTGGTCTCTCTGGCTGAGTGGGTTGTACAAGCCTGGGAGGGAGGGAGGAGAGGAGAAGAGGAAGAGAGGCAGACAGCAGTGGGGGGGACCTTGCAGGACCAGAGGATCAGGGGTAGACACTGCGGGAAATCTCCCTACCCACTTGGCACCGGGAGGCCTGGTGCGCCCCCAGGCCTGGTCTTCGGTCCTCCAGGGGCCCCTCTTGGTCTCACTGGTCCTAGGGGTGTAGAAGGAAAGCAGGGATGAAGAGGAGAGGCAGGCAGGGGAGGGGGCCTTCTGGGATTGGAGGATCAAGGGAGGCGGAGAAGGTATTTCCCCTGCCTACTAGCTCTGGGAAGCCTGCTAGGCTCACAGACCTGGGCTTTCACACTCCAGGCCCCCTCCAGCTGCTTGGGACCTAGGAGAGTGGGGGGTGGGGGAGAGGAAGAGAGGCAGACAGGAACCTTAGGAGACTGGGAGATCTGGGGAAGTGCCGCAGGCGTTACCCTAGCCCAGTTGGCCCTGAGAAGCCTGTTGGGCATCAGAGTCTGGTCTCCTGCCTTTCAGTGCCCCCTGCAGCTGTGAGGGTCCTAGGGGAATAGAAGAGAGGGGGTGAGGAAGAAGAGAACCCAAGGGGGAGCGACCCTCCAAGATTGGAGAACTAGGGGAGGTGCCTAGCATTTCTCCCACCAACTCGGGCCCAGGGAGCCCACTGGGTACCTTGACCTGGTCCTTTGCCTGCAGGACCAGAGGCATTCGTGGGCCCCTCTGCCTCATTGGGCCTAAGCCCCATTCCCCACCACCGCCAAGGCCTTTGCGAAGTGTAGGCCCTGCCCACTGCTGAACTCCCCACCCCGCCCCGCCATCCCTTGTCTAAGCCCCACCCCCACAGCCAAGGCCTCTTATGGCTTTTTGTTTTCTTTTTTTTTCTTTCCACCTCCTCACTTAGGCGATTGCAGTTGTTTTACCTTCCAGCTGTTGCTCCATTGTTTTTTAAATTTTTTCTAACACATCTGTTAGTTTCTTATTACCGTATTTTTTATCTTGCTATTGTTCTGCTGTTCTCCTACTTTTTTTTTTAATTTTTTTCATTTTCCTGCTCCACATGGCTTGTGGGATCTTGATTCACAAGCCCAGGGTCAGGTCTGAGCTCCTGAGGTGGGAGCTCTGAGTCCAAAACATTGGACTAGCAGGGAAACCCAGTTCGCAGGGAATATTCATCTGACTGAGGTCTCCCAGAGGTTCTCAGCTCAACACGAAGACCCAGCTATACTCAACAGCCTACAAACTCCAGTGCTTGAAACCTCAGACCAAACACCCCGTGGGAGAGGAACACAATCCCACCCATCCAAAGTGGGGGAAAAATGAGATGAAAAAAAAATATGTCACAGATGAAGGAACAAGGTAAAAATACACAAGACCAAATAAATGAAGAGGAAATAGGAAAATTGCCTGGAAAAGCATTCAGAGTAATGATAGTAAAGATGATCCAACATCTCGATAACAAAATTAAGAAAATACAAGAAACAGTTAATAAGGACTCAGAAGAACTAAAGAACACACAAACAGTAATAGATAACAAAATAACCGAAATTACAAATACTCTAGATGCTACAAACAGCAGAATAACTGAGGCAGAAGAATGAATAAGTGAGTTGGAAGATAGAATGGGGGAAATAACTGTCACAGAGCAGGAAAAAGAAAAAAGAATAAAAGGAATGGAAGACAGTCTCAGAGACCTTGGTGACAACATTAAGCCCACCAACATTCGAATCATAGGCATTCCAGAAGAAAAACAAAGAAAGGGTCTGAGAAAATATTTGAAGAGGTTATAGTGGAAAACTTCCCCAACATGGGAAAGGAAATAATTCATCAAGTCCAAGAAGTGCAGAGAGTCCCATCTAGAATAAACCCAAGGAGAAATACACTGAGGCACATATTAATCAAACTAATGAAAATTAAACACAAAGAAAACATATGAAAAGCAGCAAGAGAAAAGCAACAAATAACATAGAAGGGAAAACGCAAAAGGATAAGAGCTTATGTTTCTGCAGAAACTCTGCAGGCCAGAAGGGAGTGGCAGGATCTATTGAAAGTCCTGAGAGAGAAAAACCTACAGGCAAGCATACTCTACCCAGCAAGAATCTCATTCAGATTCCATGGAGAAATCAAAAGCTTTACAGACAAGCAACAGCTAAGAGAATTCAGCACCACCAAACCAGCCTTACAACAATTGCTAAAGGAACTTTTCGAAGCAGGAAATACAAGAGAAGGAACAGATCTACAAAAACAAACCCAAAACAATGAACAAAATGGTAATAGGAACATACATGTCAATCATCACATGAATTGTACATGGATTAAATGCTCCAACCAAAAGACATAAACTGGCTGAATGGATACAAAAACAAGACCCTTACATATGCTGCCTACAAGAAACCCACTTCAGACCAAGGGACATATATAGACTGAAAGTAAAGGGATGGAAAAAGATATTCCATGCAAGTGGAAGTCAAAAGAAAGCTGGAGTAGCAATACTCATATCAGACACATTAGACTTTAAAGTAAAGACTATTACAAGAGACAAGGCAGGACACTACAGAATGATCAAGGGATCCACCCAAGAAGAACATAGAACAACTGTAAATATCTATGCACCCAACATAGGAGCACCTCAATACATAAGGCAAATGCTAACAGCCATAAAAGGGGAAATCGACAGTAACAGAATAATAGGACGAGCCTTGAACACCCCACTTACATCAATGGACAGATCATCCAAACAGACAATAAATAAGGACATGCAGCCTTTACATGACACATTAGGCCATCTCGACTTAATGAATATTTATAGGACATTCCATCCCAAAACGACAGAATACACTTTCTTCTCAAGTGCACATGGAAAATTTTCTCGGAGAGATCACATCTTGGGTCACAAATCAAGCCTCAGTAAATTCAAAAAAATTGAAATCGTATCAAGCATTTTCTCTGACCACAATGACATGAGACTACATATCAATTACAGGAAAAAAACTGGAAAAAATACAAACACATGGCGACTAAACAATATGCTATTAAACAACCAAGAAATCACTCAAGAAATCAAAGAGGAAATCAAAAAATACCTAGAAACAAATGTCAATGAAAACACAACAACCCAAAATCTATGGGATGCAGCAAAAGCAGTTCTAAGAGGGAAGTTGATAGCAATACAGTCCTAGCTCAAGAAACAAGAAAAATATCAAATAAACAACCTAACCTTAACACCTAAAACAATTACAGAAAGAACAAAAAAACCCCAAAGTGAGCAGAAGGAAAGAAGTCAGAAAGATCATATCAGAAATAAATGCAAAAGAAATGAAGGAAACAACATCAAAGATCAATAAAACTAAAAGCTGGTTCTTTGAGAAGATAACAAAATTGATAAACCATTAGCCAGACTCATCAGGAAAAAAAGGGAGAAGATTCCACATAGTTTTAGAAGTTGGAGCCACAGCCATCAGAAGACAAAGAAATAAAAGGAATCCAAATTGGAAAAGAAGAAGTCAAATTGTCACTCTTTGCAGATGACATGATATTATATATAGAAAACCCTAAAGATGCTACCAGAAAACTGCTAGCACTAATCGATGAATTTAGTAAAGTAGCAGGATACAAAATGAATGCACAGAAATCTCTTGCATTCCTATACACTAACAACGAAAGAGCAGAAAGAGAAATTAAGGAAACTCTCCCATTTACCATTGCAACCAAAAGAAGAAAATACCTAGGAATAAATCTGCCTAAGGAGGCAAAAGATCTGTATGCAGAAAACTATAAGACACTGATGAAAGAAATCAAAGACGACACAAAGAGATGGAGGGACATACCATGTTCTTGGATTGGAAGAATCAATATTGTGAAAATGACTATCTTACCCAAAACAATTTGCAGATTCAACACAATCCCGATCAAATTACCAATGGCATTTTTCACAGAACTAGAACAAGAAATCTTACGATTTGTATGGAAACACAAAAGACCCCGAAGAGCCAAAGCAATCTTGAGAAGGAAAGACGGAGTTGGTGGAATTAGGCTTCCTTAGGCTTCCTGACTTCAAACTATACTACAAGGCCACCATGATCAAGACAGTATGGTACTGGCACAAAAATAGAAAGTGAGATCAATAGAACAGAATAAAGAACTCAGAGGTAAACGCAAGCATATATGGGCAGCTTATCTTTGACAAAGGAGGCACGAATATACAATGGAAAAAAGACAGCCTCTTCAATAAGTGGTGCTGGGAAAATTGGACAGCAACATGTGAAAGAATGAACTTAGAACACTTCCTAACACCATACACAAAAATAAACTCCAAATGGATTAAAGACCTACATGGAAGGCCAGACACTATCAAACTCCTAGAGGAAAACATAGGCAGAACACTCTATGACATCCATCAAAGCAAGGTCCTTTCTGACCCACCTCCTGGAATCATGGAAATAAAATCAAGAATAAACAAATGGGACCTCATAAAACTTATGAGCTTTTGCATAGCGAAAGAAACCATAAACAAGACTAAAAGGCAACCCTCAGAATGGGAAAAAATAGTTGCCTATGAAACAACGGACAAAGGATTAACCTCCAAAATATACAAGCAGCTCATGCAGCTTCATACCAAAAAAGCAAATAACCCAATCCACAAATGGGCGGAAGACCTAAATAGACATTTCTCCAAAGAAGACAAACAGATGGCCAACAAACACATGAAAAGATGCTCAACATCACTAACCATTAGAGAAATGCAAGTCAAAGCCACAATGAGGTGTCACCTCACGCCGATCAGAATGGCCATCATCACAAAATCTGGAAACAACAAATGTTGGAGAGGGTGTGGAGAAAAGGGAACTCTCCTGCACTATTGGTGGGATTGTAAGTTGGTACAACCACTATGGAAAACAATTCGGAGGTTCCTTAAAAAACTACAACTAGAACTACCATATGATCCAGTAATCCCACTACTGAGCATATACCCAAAGAAAACCATAATCCCAAAAGAAACATGTACCATAATGTTTATTGCAGCACTATTTACAATAGCCAGGACATGGAAGCAACCTAAATGCCCATCAACAAATGAATGGATAAAGAAGATGTGGCATATATATACAATGGAATATTACTCAGCTATAAAAAGGGATGAGATGGAGCTCTATGTAATGAGGTGGATAGACCTAGAGTCTGTCATACAGAGTGAAGTAAGTCCGAAAGAGAAAGACAAATAGTGTATGCTAACTCACATATACGCAATCTAAAAATGGTACTGATGATCTCAGGGACAAGAACAAGGATGCAGGTGCAGAGAATGGACTGGAGAACTCGAGGTTTGGGAGGGGCCGGGGGGTGAAGGGGAAGCTGAGATGAAGCAAGAGAGTAGCACAGACATATATATACTACCAACTGTAACGTAGATAGCCAGTGGGAAGCTGTTGTATAACAAAGGGAGTTCAACTCGAGGATGGAAGATGCCTTAGAGGACTGGGACAGGGAGGGTGGGGGGGACTCGAGGGAGGGTGGGGGGGGAGTCAAGGGAGGGAGGGAATACGGGGATATGTGTATAAAAACAGATGATTGAACTTGGTGTACCCCCAAAAAATAATAAATAAATAAATAAAATTTAAAAACAAAAAAGAAAAGATGACTAGCTACAAATTTCAATATAAATTATTAAATAAACAAAGAAAGTGAAGTGACTGATAAGGTGGTCAGGATAGGCTTCGTAAGAGCAGGAAGGATTAAAAAATAGACATGCATGAACCCACTGAAATAAAGGAGTTGTACAGGTTTGGAGCAACTAGCAACACACTTTTAAGTAAAGAAAAGCAAGTCTGAGGACTGACTCCACCTGACTTCAAAACTTACTATAAAGCTGCAGTGATCAAGACAGGATGATATTCATAAAAGAATAACAAAATGAATGTATGAAACAGAATACAGAGCCTAGAAATACTTACACAAACATAGACAATTAATCTTTGACAAAGGCAGCAAAGGACAGTAGAACAAGGATAGTCTTTTCAACAAATGATGCTGGAATAATTGGACATCCACACGCGAAAAAACAATGAATCTAGACACAGACTTTACACCTTCCACAAACAGTAACTCAAATGGATCACACTAAAATGCAAAACCACAGAACTCCCAGAAGATAACACAGAAGAAAATCTAGGTGACAAGTATGATGAGGATATTTTAAATACAACACCCAAGTACAATCCAGGAAAGAAATAATTGGTAAACTGGACTTCATGACAATTCAAAACTTCTGCTCTGCAAAAGACAATGTCAAGAGAAGGGAAAGACAAGCCACAGGTTACGAGAAAATATCTGCAAAAGGCAGATCTGATAAAGGACTATCATTCAACATTTACAAAGAATTCTTAAAACAGCAATAAGAAAATGGAGAGTCTAATTTTTAAAAATGGGCAAAAGGTCTTAACAGACACCTCACTAAAGAAGATATACACCTGGCAAGGAAGCATATGAAAAGGTGTTCAATATCACATGTCATTAGGGAATTGAGATTTTTTTATAAATTTATTTATTTATTTGTTCTTGGCTGCATTGGGTCTTCGTTGCTGCGAGGGCTTTCCCTAGCTGTAGCAAGGGTGGGCTACTCTTTGTTGTGGTGCACAGGCTTCTTATTTCAGTGGCTTCTCTTGTTGCTGAGCACTGGCCCTAGGTGCTTCAGTACTTGCGGCACATGGGCTCAGTAGTTGTGGCTGGCGGGCTCTAGAGTGCAGGCTCAGTGGTTGTGGCACATGGGCTTAGTTGCCCCGTGGCATGTGGGATCTTCCTGGACCAGGGATCAAACCCATGTCCCTTGCATTGGCAGGCAGACTCTTAACCACTGTGCCACCAGGGCAGTCCCAGGAATTGAGAATTACAACAATGACATACCACCACACACCTTTTAGGATGGCCAAAATCCAAAACACTGACAACAGCAAATACTGGAGAGGATGCAAAGCAACGCAAATTCATACACTACTAGTGGGAATGCAAAATGATGCAGCCACTTTGGAAGACAGTCTGGCAGTTTCCTACAAAACTAAACATACTCATCTCACACAATCCAGGAATCACTGTTCTTGGCATGTACTCAAATGCTGACATCTATGTCCACATGAAAACCTGAACACGGAAACTTACGGGAACTTTATTTATAACTGCCAAAACTTGGACACATTCAAGATGTCCTTTAGGAAGTGAATGGATAAATACACTGTGGTATAAACAGACAATGGAATATTATTCAGTGCTAAAAATGAGTTACCAAGTCATGAAAAGACATGGAAGAAACTTAAACACATACTACTAAGTGAAAGAAGCCAGTCTGAAAGGGCTGCCTACACACTGGATGATCCCTCCCAACCACCTGAATTCAGGAAAAGGCAAAACCATGGAGACATAAAAAAATCAGTCGTTGACAGTACTGCAGGGAGGCAGAATACAGAGGGTTTTTAGGGTAGTGAAAACACCCTGTATGATACTACAATGGTGGATACATATCATTATATATTCATCTAAACACACAGCATGTGTAATACCAGGAATAACCCCTCATGTGAACTATGAACTCTGGATGATAAAGATGTGTCCACGTACCTAAATAGACATTTCTCCAAAGGAGTTATTCGGATGGCCAACAGGCACATGAAAAGATGCTCAATATCACTAATTATTAGAGAAATGCCAATCAAAAATACAATGAGGTAGCACCTCACAACAGTCAGAATGGCCATCATTAAAAAGTCGACAGGGCTTCCCTGGTGGCGCAGTGGTTAAGAACCCACCTGCCAATGCAGGGGACACGGGTTCAATCCCTGGTCCGGGAAGATCCTACATGCCGCAGAGCAACTGAGCCCGTGCGCCCCAACTACTGAGTCCGCACCCTGCAACTACTGAAGCCTGCCAGCCTAGAGCCTGAGCTCCGCAGCAAGAGAAGCCACTGCACTGAGAAGCCTGTGCACCACACCGAAGAGCAGCCCCTGCTCATCACAACTAGAGAAAGCCCGGGCCCAGCAACAAAGACCCAATGCAGCCAATAAATAAATAAATAAATAAATACATTTTAAAAACGGTGATCTTCAAGGTTTAAAAAAAAGGAAAAAAAAGGCTACCAATAAGAAATGCTGGAGAGGGCCTGGAGAAAAGGGAACCCTCCTACACTGGTGGTAGGAATGTAAATTGGTGCAGCTATTTTAGAAAACAGTATGGAGGTTTCTTAAAAAAACTCAAATAGAGTTGCCATGTGACCCAGCAATCCCAGTCTGGGGCCTCTATCCAGAAAAAACTGCAATTTGCAAAGATACACGCACCCCAATGTTCACAGCAGCACTATCTACAGTAGCCAAGACATGCGAGCAACCTAATGTCCATCTACAGAGGAGCAGATAAAGATCTGCTACATGTATACAATAGAATACTTACGGGGCCATGATAAAGAATGAAATAATGCCATTGGAAGCAACATGGATGGACCTGGAGATTATCATCCTAAGTGAAATAAGTCAGGAAGAGGAAGACAAACACCATATGATGTTACTTACGTGTGGCATCTAAAATAGGATACAAATGAACCTATTTACAAAACAGAGACAGACTCATAGACATAGAAAACAAATTTGTGGTTAGCAAAGGGAAAGTGGGTGGGGAAGAGATAAATTAGGAGTTTGGGATTAGCAGATACAAACTACTATATATGAAATAGATAAACAACAAGGTCTTACTGTATAACACAGGGAACCATATTCAATCTCCTGTAATAGAGTGGGAAGACAAGGGGTAGGGAAATCAAAGGAGGAAATCTAAAGGCCTCAAGGAATGTTGTAAAAGTATAAAGGAAGTCATAATCCTACACTTGTTCATTGATCCTGAGTTCATAATGATATAATGTTAATTAATATTTTATTTACATATTAATGAAGGGGGCAGAGTCAAGATGACAGCCTGGGAAGACGCAGAGATCACATCTCCCACAAATAGATCAGTTGCCAGAGGCCAACGGGGGACCTGAGACCCAAGCAGACTGCGGGAACCCCGCAACAACCAGGCAGGACCTGGGGCAAGTCAGGGGGGCGGGGAAGGGGAAGCCACACTGGACCAGCGCCCCTGGGGGGTGGCTGGGGGAGGTCTGGAGGGACCGTTGAGGGCTGGGGAGATCAGGAAACTGCAACTGGGTTTCTCCCACCCAGGAGGCCAGGAGGCCTGCTGAGCTCCCCAGCTGGAGGGCCTGCTGGGCCCCCCAGCAGGGTCCTCCACCCTCCAAGGCCCCCGCTGGGCTGCCTGGGTCCCGGGGGTGTGCGAAGGAGGGAGGAGGGGTGAGGAGGTGGAGAGGAGGACAGGAGGGGTGGGGGCCTTGAGATTGGGGGATGGGGAGGCGAGAGGGCACTTTGCCTGCCCTCTTGGCCAGGGAGGCCGACTGGGCTCCAGGCTTGGTCCTTTACTCTCCAGGCCCCCCTCCGGCACGAGGATCCTGGGGGTGTGGGGGGGTGGGGAGGCAGACAATGGGGGTGGGAAAGGATCTCTCCAGGTCAGAAGAATAGGGGAGGCACCGCTGGGTATTACTTCTGGGCGGGGCCTCCACCTTCCAAGGCTCCTCCAGGCCGTTGATCCTAGAAGTACAGGAGGGAAGCAGTGGGGGGAAAAGAAGAGCGACAGAAGAGGGGAGGGATGCTCTGGGATCAGAGGATCAGGGGAGGAGTGGAAGGCATTTCCACTGCCCACTGGCCCAAGAAGCCTGCTGGGCTCCTGAGGCTGGTCCCTCGGTCTCTCTGGCTGAGTGGGTTGTACAAGCCTGGGAGGGAGGGAGGAGAGGGAGAGAGGAAGAGAGGCAGACAGCAGTGGGGGGGACCTTGCAGGACCAGAGGATCAGGGGTAGACACTGCGGGAAATCTCCCTACCCACTTGGCACCGGGAGGCCTGGTGCGCCCCCAGGCCTGGTCTTCGGTCCTCCAGGGGCCCCTCTTGGTCTCACTGGTCCTAGGGGTGTAGAAGGAAAGCAGGGATGAAGAGGAGAGGCAGGCAGGGGAGGGGGCCTTCTGGGATTGGAGGATCAAGGGAGGCGGAGAAGGTATTTCCCCTGCCTACTAGCTCTGGGAAGCCTGCTAGGCTCACAGACCTGGGCTTTCACACTCCAGGCCCCCTCCAGCTGCTTGGGACCTAGGAGAGTGGGGGGTGGGGGAGAGGAAGAGAGGCAGACAGGAACCTTAGGAGACTGGGAGATCTGGGGAAGTGCCACAGGCTTTACCCTAGCCCAGTTGGCCCTGAGAAGCCTGTTGGGCATCAGAGTCTGGTCTCCTGCCTTTCAGTGCCCCCTGCAGCTGTGAGGGTCCTAGGGGAATAGAAGAGAGGGGGTGAGGAAGAAGAGAACCCAAGGGGGAGCGACCCTCCAAGATTGGAGAACTAGGGGAGGTGCCTAGAATTTCTCCCACCAACTCGGGCCCAGGGAGCCCACTGGGTACCTTGACCTGGTCCTTTGCCTGCAGGACCAGAGGCATTCGTGGGCCCCTCTGCCTCATTGGGCCTAAGCCCCATTCCCCACCACCGCCAAGGCCTTTGCGAAGTGTAGGCCCTGCCCACTGCTGAACTCCCCACCCCGCCCCGCCATCCCTTGTCTAAGCCCCACCCCCACAG
Source organism: Hippopotamus amphibius kiboko (assembly GCF_030028045.1). Lineage (NCBI taxonomy): Eukaryota > Metazoa > Chordata > Mammalia > Artiodactyla > Hippopotamidae > Hippopotamus > Hippopotamus amphibius. Next base: position 1,477 of record NW_026648584.1, on the reverse strand, counting down.
CCAAGGCCTCTTATGGCTTTTTGTTTTCTTTTTTTTTCTTTCCACCTCCTCACTTAGGCGATTGCAGTTGTTTTACCTTCCAGCTGTTGCTCCATTGTTTTTTAAATTTTTTCTAACACATCTGTTAGTTTCTTATTACCGTATTTTTTATCTTGCTATTGTTCTGCTGTTCTCCTAGTTTTTTTTTAATTTTTTTCATTTTCCTGCTCCACATGGCTTGTGGGATCTTGATTCACAAGCCCAGGGTCAGGTCTGAGCTCCTGAGGTGGGAGCTCTGAGTCCAAAACATTGGACTAGCAGGGAAACCCAGTTCGCAGGGAATATTCATCTGACTGAGGTCTCCCAGAGGTTCTCAGCTCAACACGAAGACCCAGCTATACTCAACAGCCTACAAACTCCAGTGCTTGAAACCTCAGACCAAACACCCCGTGGGAGAGGAACACAATCCCACCCATCCAAAGTGGGGGAAAAATGAGATGACAAAAAAATATGTCACAGATGAAGGAACAAGGTAAAAATACACAAGACCAAATAAATGAAGAGGAAATAGGAAAATTGCCTGGAAAAGCATTCAGAGTAATGATAGTAAAGATGATCCAACATCTCGATAACAAAATTAAGAAAATACAAGAAACAGTTAATAAGGACTCAGAAGAACTAAAGAACACACAAACAGTAATAGATAACAAAATAACCGAAATTACAAATACTCTAGATGCTACAAACAGCAGAATAACTGAGGCAGAAGAATGAATAAGTGAGTTGGAAGATAGAATGGGGAAATAACTGCCACAGAGCAGGAAAAAGAAAAAAGAATAAAAGGAATGGAAGACAGTCTCAGAGACCTTGGTGACAACATTAAGCCCACCAACATTCGAATCATAGGCATTCCAGAAGAAAAACAAAGAAAGGGTCTGAGAAAATATTTGAAGAGGTTATAGTGGAAAACTTCCCCAACATGGGAAAGGAAATAATTCATCAAGTCCAAGAAGTGCAGAGAGTCCCATCTAGAATAAACCCAAGGAGAAATACACTGAGGCACATATTAATCAAACTAATGAAAATTAAACACAAAGAAAACATATGAAAAGCAGCAAGAGAAAAGCAACAAATAACATAGAAGGGAAAACGCAAAAGGATAAGAGCTTATGTTTCTGCAGAAACTCTGCAGGCCAGAAGGGAGTGGCAGGATCTATTGAAAGTCCTGAGAGAGAAAAACCTACAGGCAAGCATACTCTACCCAGCAAGAATCTCATTCAGATTCCATGGAGAAATCAAAAGCTTTACAGACAAGCAACAGCTAAGAGAATTCAGCACCACCAAACCAGCCTTACAACAATTGCTAAAGGAACTTTTCGAAGCAGGAAATACAAGAGAAGGAACAGATCTACAAAAACAAACCCAAAACAATGAACAAAATGGTAATAGGAACATACATGTCAATCATCACATGAATTGTACATGGATTAAATGCTCA
>NW_026648583.1:0-33238 GCF_030028045.1 Hippopotamus amphibius kiboko | reverse complement strand
GAGGTGGCACCTTCCTTGCTGCTGGTTGTGCAAACACGGTATCGTTTTCGGAGTGTGGGCAGAGGGAGCCAGAGAGCTTGGAGAGGTGGTGAAAGGTGAAGAGATGGGGCGCGCCGGTGCTAGTGTGGGGTATTGCTTACGGGGCAAGGAGTGACGCAAGTGTGGGGTCAGGGTGAGGAAGAGCACAAGCCCAAGCAAGGTGTCCGGGCGCTAGAGTGGCAGAGCACGCGAGGTGTCAGGTGGTGGAGGCTTGGCTCCGCAGTGTGTGTCGGGTGGGGGGGCGTCCGCGTGGGAAGGACAGGCCGGCAGGTGCGGTGGAGAGCTGCGGGTGGGAGCGAGCTGTGGCAGGCCCGGTGCCTTGGGCGTGGGAGCGGGGACGCCTAGCTCCGCTTTGGGGCTGCGGGAACCAAAAGGCGACGCTGCGGCTGTATGGGCCGGGAATCGAACCCGGGCCTCCCGCGTGGCAGGCGAGAATTCTACCACTGAACCACCCATGCACCGAGGGCGCCTGGCGCCCGATGCTGCCCCAGCGCTGCTCGCAGCCAAGAGCCCGATACTGGGCGCCGCTTGCCCGAGGGCCTCTGCTCCGTTTGCGCAGGAGGCCGACGGCCCACCCCAGTGACAGGCTCCGGGCACGTGGGCGACCCCAGGGCGCCAGGCGGTCGAGAGGACAGAGGGACGGAGGGACGCAGGCGGGCTCGGCCCATCCTGCGCTTTCTCTGCCGTCCACGGCCGCCGCGAGGCTGTCGCTGTCGCCAGAGGAAGCCAGGAGCGGAAGCAGCCCGACCCGCGCCCGAATCGCAGGCAGGGCCGGCGAGGCGAGGCGAGGCGAGGCGCGGCGGCTGCGGCTGAGGGCCGAGTTTCGTCTCGGTGACCGCCAGGTCCCGACCCCAAGTCCCTCTGGCGGCTGGCTTTCTTGCCGCTGCGGGGCGGGCGAGGGCGGCCAGGGGTGGGGGTGGGATGGGAGTGGGGCAGGCATCGGAGCTCGCGCGGGGCCGGGGTCGGGGCCGCGAGCGCCGGAGATGGGCCCCCGGGAGCGCCGCCACCACCGAGCAGACGCTCAGGCCCAAGGACCACAGGTGCCTGGGCCTCGCTGCTGCGCTCTGGCCCAGCCCTCTCCCGAGGGGTCCCGCTCTGAGGCGTTGGTCGTGAGAGGAGCGACGCGCCAGGGTGCGGTTAGGTCCGGCCGGGGCAGCGGCTTCCCCGGGCAACGTGCGCTGTGGCGCCCAAGGGGGTGGCCCGGGCTGAGGGCCGGACGTCTGTGGGCGGGTGACGGGGCGTCCAGGGCGCGCGCTCTCTCCTCGCTGGAGCACTCTTCCCGGGAGCGACTCCTGCGCCAGGCCTCCTGCAGGGAGGGCCCGGTGGTCCCTGGCCCAGCAGGAAGCTGGGCTGCCTGCGTGCTGGGAGGCAGGCAGCTGTGGCCCAGCCGAGGCCCCAAGGCCAATACGCACCGAGGGCACGCACCCCAGGCCGGCAAGACGGCGTCGGCCACCTCCGCGTGGCCGTGGGGGAATGGAATGGGCAGGCGGGCCGGCGGGGCTGGCGCAAGGGACAGGATGTTGGACGGAGGGAGAGCTGCTGGTGGCGGACGTGGCAGCAAGGCTGGGAGAGTGAGCCCGCTGTTCACCAGGCAGAAGTCGGGCAGGCGGAAGGCGGGCGAGGAGTCGAGGGCTTTGCACCCGCGTCTGGTGTGTGTGTGGCGGTGGCGGGGTGCAGCGGGTGCAGTGGGAGTGGGAGCGAGGGACGGAGGGCGGAAGGAAGGAAGGGAGGGAGGGAAGGAGAAAAACTAGCAGCAGCAGCAGCAGCAGCAGCAGCAAGCAAGCAGGTGAGGAAAGATGTGGTGCGAAGGACTGAAGGTTGGTGGTGTGGGTGCAGGTAGGAGGGGGCGTACTGGCTGGGCGGGAGGGCGTGTGTCCGGGAGGCTTCCAACTGGGCCATTTCTGCCAAGCCCGCGGGCGGGTGGGCAGGAAGCGCGGCCGTGGCGGAGAGGGTCCCGCGTGTGAGAGGCACGGATGTCCGGGCCTGAGTTTGGAGAGGCCGCAAGAGTGCAGTGCGCCAACGGAGAGGAAGGCGGTCAAGGGCTGCCAGAGGGACGGGTGCGTTAGTGGGGCGGGCCAAAAGGCTGGCTTGTCAGGAGTGGGATTCGAACCCACGCCTCCAGGGGAGACTGCGACCTGAACGCAGCGCCTTAGACCGCTCGGCCATCGTGACGGCGGGCCGGAGCGGGCGCGTCGCCGCTCGGCTGGCTGGGACCCGCCGCGACGCCAACAGCGGTGCCCTTGGCTGGACGCGGTGCTCCGCGCCAGGCGGGCGGCCGTCTGGCTGAGCAACGCACCGGGCGCGCGGTGGCCGACGGCGAGCGAGGCCTGCCGACGCGCCTGGCTCCGGCGCGGTGGCGGCCTCGCCCACCCCTGGCCCCGGACCGCGCCCGGCCGCGTCGGGCCAGCGCGTGCCGGCAGCACCCTCCCGCGCCTCTCTTCGCCGGACGGGGCACGGCGCACGCCCAGGCCCTCCTCGAAGCCTCGCTTGGCCTGTCGGGCCCCCTGCACCCGGCGCGATCCCCGCGTTGGAGGCAACAGGCAGCGCGCACTGGCAGGTGTCAGCGCCACGCGGGTCCGCGTCCCTGTCGGGGCCGGGGGCTGCTGCTTTGGACGACGCGGTTGGTTTGGTGTCGGGTCGGGTCGGGCACGCGCCCGGCGTCCGTGGTGGGCAGAGGGCAGAGGGCAGAGGGAGGCGCCGGCAGGCAGCCCAGAGCGGCCGGGCGCCCCGGCGGTCGCCGCCGTCCTCGTTAGTATAGTGGTGAGTATCCCCGCCTGTCACGCGGGAGACCGGGGTTCGATTCCCCGACGGGGAGGCAGCACGCCCTCTTTTTGATGGCCGGCGCCGCGCTCGGTCCTGCCGTCCGGTCCCCAAGGGCCCTTCTCCTCCCGTCGCCGTCCGCCCTCCAGCGAGGCCAGCGCGTGCCTAGCCTGCCCGCCCTGCACCCCCTGCAGCCCTCCAGCCCTTCCTCCTCGCCGGGCGCTCGGTCGCCACGGCGAGCCAGGGCCTCCTCTCGACCCCACAACCGCCCGACGACATCGCGGCCCGTCCGAAGGGGCGGCCTCACTGGGCTCCTTGCGGAGCGCCGCACAGCCGCGCAGCTCTGCACAGCGGGCGGGCCGGGTGGGTGGCGGATGAGCGCCGTCCCCTGTCGGTGCGGGAGGCGGCCTGGCCCCGCGCCGGGGGGAGAAGGGCCTTGGGGAGCCAGGTGCTGGAGGACGCGTCCCCCGGGGTGGGGGTGAGGGCGGGGGCGGGGGGTGGCCCGCGGCGTGAAGCCGAGGCCCCGGGAGCAGCAAGGCAGCGAGAGCGCCCCCCTGAGGCGGTCGGGCCGGTGGACTAGGGCAGCTGCGGAGGGCTGGCGCGGCTGGGGCTCCGGGCGGTCGTTGGTGTCGCCTGTGGCAGCACGGAGCTGCCGGCTGGCGGGGCGTCGGGGCAGGGCTGCTCCAGGCGGCGGAGGCGGAGGAGGGGGAGGAGGGGGAGGAGGACCAGGAGGAGGAGGAGGAGGGACAGGAGGAGGAGGAGGAGGACGAGGAGGAGGAGACGGCGGCCGAGGCGGCGGCGAGAGTGCGGTCGGGCGAGCCCGGGGCCGGCGTCTGCGGGCGGCCCGGGCTGTGCAGCGTTGGTGGTATAGTGGTGAGCATAGCTGCCTTCCAAGCAGTTGACCCGGGTTCGATTCCCGGCCAACGCAGTGGGCCGACCTTTTGCCGAGCTCCGCGGGCCTCGGGCCGGCCGGGGCCTGGGAGGGAGAGCCGGGAGCGGGGAGCTAGCTGGCCCTTCGCGGCTTTTCGCGTGTGTGCGAGAAGCAGGCGCGCAGTGTTTTGCGGCTGCGGCCAGCAGGAAGAACGCGAGGGCACGTGCACTGCCAGGAGCGGCGCGGGGACTGGACTTGGGGGAGCCGGGTCTTGGCGCCGACGTGGCGCGGCGCGGGCGCTATGGGGCGAGGAGCAGCGAGCGGCAGGCCTGGCGCTCCCTGGTGGTCTAGTGGTTAGGATTCGGCGCTCTCACCGCCGCGGCCCGGGTTCGATTCCCGGTCAGGGAAGCCCTTCTTCTGCCTCTCGGCCTCCCACCGTCCCGCGCCCCCTTTTAGCCAGCCCACGCTTGCTCCGCCGCCTCGGAGCCCCGCCAGCAGCCGCCCGCCACCGTCCACCTCCAGCCCAAGCCCTGCCACGCAACCCTTTTGGCCGCACTGGAGCGCTCGCCCACGCCAGGCCCTCCACATCCCGCCTCCTCCTTCTCGGACCCTTGCCTCAGCCCCAAACACGACGGCCCGGGGCAGCCTCTCTCCCCGCCGAGGCTGTGGCCACGAGCAAACGCCCCCACCTGCGTTTGGACTCTCCGGCAGCACGACTTCTGCCACGACGCATCTCACCGCTGACGACCCATCCCGTCTTCCTTCCTGAGGGGCTGGTGTTGGTGCTGCTGCTGCTGCTGCCTCTGCTGCCCCTGGTGGCGGCGGTGGCAGTCCTGGTGCGGTGCTGGGGCTGGAGCCGCTGCTGCTGCTGCTGCTGCTGCTGCTGTTTGTGGTAAAGGTGGTGGTGGTGGCGGCAGTGGTGGTGATGACAGTGCGGGTGGGGCGGGGGGGTGATGGCAGTGCAGGTGGGGATGGGGGTGGGGGTGGGGGTGCGGATGGCGGTGGGGGGGGGTCGGCATGGAGGGGTGGGGGTGGAGGGTCCCATTGAGTGCCAGCACCTGCGACGCGGATCCATCGGGAAGGTGCAGGAGAGGGATCTCCATCTCCAAGTCGGGCCACTTGCAGGGACTCCGGCCGCTTCCTCGTGGGCCAGGTCCTGGACTGCCTGTGACTCCCGTGGCCCGGTGGTGGGCTCCAAGGGCGTCCTGGTCTTGAGCGGGCCATGGGAGCAGAGAGGCGGACCAAGGCACCCCGGAGGCAGAGATGTGAAAATGAATCCAAACACGTGCCAGGAGTTACACCGCCAGGCAGTGGAAGTCAGAGCGCAGGCAGATACCGGAGGTCAGCCGTGAAGACGGAGCCAAGCAGGTGGGATGCGGTGGAAGCAGATGCGTGACAGGGTGGACCACCAGCTAATATCGCATTCCAGGTGCGTGACCAACGCTCTCAACCCTATCACAGTGAGGCAAGAATGTGACCGTGCATACGTCCCTCCCTCCCCCAGAGCAAAGACACACACCCACGTGCGCGCGCGCACACATACACCGCTCCCCTAGACATGACTTCTCATGGTTTCCCATTCTCACCGTTCCTGTCTGTCTATCCAGGATATGCGCTGTCCTCCTTCGCAGCCCGTCCTCACCTTCTCCTAAGGATTCTCCCCAAGGTAAGTCCTCAGTCCCCATTCAGCCCAAGCTTGGGCACCTCTGTCGCCAAAGGCTTTAACGTCTGCTCACAGATTGTTTCCTTCAGAGGCAAACGGGACAGCCGGTGACGTGCACCGACCTGCCGTGGTGGTGTCACACTCGGTGCATTTGGACAACTGCAGGTCCCCTGTGGAAAGGAGCGAGAGTGGGCAGATGGGGCTTCCCATCACTGCAGGAAGTTTCCTCGGTGGCCTTGCTGGTACCTTGGGGCTGTGTGACAGTGCGGGAGGAAGGTGTTCGTGGCCGTTGGTGGTGGTCACCCCATGTGGATTAGGGAACGGAGCAAAACAGCCCTGTGGAGAGAGGGTGGTGGTGAGCCGCTTGCTGGGAGGTGGGAGGAAGGGCCTGGGGTGTCTGGCTGGAGCAGGGGCGGGCACGGAGGTATTGGGCTTGCAGGGACCTGGCCGGGAGAGCTGCTGGCCACTCAGGCAGAGGCTCTGCAGAAGCTTGGGACGGTGGTGGCACCGGTGCTGGTACGTGTGTGCGGGTAGGTCAGATCTGGGGTACGGGGGGAGCTGGAGTAGCAGGGGGTCTGAGGAGCGCTGGCGGAAGGGAGACTTCCAGGCAGGGCGTGTGAGAGTCGGGCCTGGGGTACAAGGGTATGGTGCGGGGTAGAGTGGGCCGAGCCTGCCGGCTAGGAGGAAGGGCGGGTGGCAAGCCGGGTATGTGAGTGGGCTGTGGTGCGAGGAGGATGGTGGGAGAGGACGCCATCGGGGCAGGGTGGTGGGTGAGCTTGCCAGACTGGTGCGCTGTGCTGCAAGGCGGTCAGGCGAACCACTGGGCTGGGACTGGGGGCGGTGGGTAAGAAGCCGGCAAGAGAGAAACAGAAACGCAGGATGCGAAAGGGGCGAGGTGTGGTCCGAATGGGGTGGGGGCGTTCTACTGCCCCAGAGACATAAATCGCCTGTCATCAAGAGAAAACATCCAGTCTCATGTGAGTGTGATTGCGTGGGGCTGGGGGTGGGGGTGGGGGTGAGGGTGGAGGTTCAGATTTCAAGAGGCCAAAGGAGAGCTTCCATATGATCCAGCAGTCCCATTCCTGGGTACGTGCCCGGAAAAGACGAAACTCTAATGCCAAACGATACGAGTACCTCCATGTTCGCAGCAGCATTATGTGCAATAGCCAAGGTGGAAAATACACAACCGCCCATCAGCAGACGGCTGGCACAAGATGTGGTATCTGTGTAGCATGGATTATTTCTCAGCCATGAGGAAAAAGAATGAAATATTGCCATTAGCCACCACAAGGATGGTCCCAGAGACTACTAGACTTAGCGAAAGAAGTCCGACAGAAAAGGACAAGATATGTGGAAACTAAAACCTATTCCACATGAATCTATGTGCGAAACAGACTCACAGACATAGAAAACCAAATGATGGTTCCCCAAGGGGAAAGGGAGAAGTGGAGTCATAAATCAGAAGCTGAAAGGAATGGATACACACTACTATGTGTGAGGGAGAAAGCAGCAAGGATATACAGAATAACTCGGGGAATAATATTCACTATCTTCTAGCAAACTGCACTAGAAATCAAGCCGAAAAAATATTAGCCATGGAAAATAGTCTCCCTTTGCTGTGCATGTGAAATTCACACGATATTGTTCATCAGCTGTGCTCCCCAAGCACAAGTACATAGAAGTAAATCACTAATCACTTAGAGAGAGAGAGAGAGAGAGATCAGTGACGAAATACAGAAAGAGGAGAAAGACGAGCTATCATATGATCCAGCAGTCCCAATCCTCGGGACACACCCGGGAAAGAGAGAAACTATACCTTGAAAAGAGACATGAACCCCCATGTTCACAGCAGCACTATGTGCTATAGCCAAGACATGGAAAACGTACTGTGGAATATTACTCAGCCATCAAAAAAGAATGAAATAGTGCCATGTGCAGCAAAAAGGATGGACCTAGAGAAGATTACACTTAGTGAAGTAAGTCCAACAGCGAGGGAGAGAGATATGTGGAATCTAAACAATAATACCAATGAATCTATGTGCAAAACAGAAACAGAGTCACAGACGTAGAACACAAACTGATGCTTACCCAAGGCGAAAGGGAGGAGTGGAAGAATAAGTTGGGAGCTGCGATGAACAGACACACCGTACAATACAGAAAAGAGATCAAGTAACGAGGATATAGAGAATAGCACAGGGAATAAGAGTCAGTATCTTCTGGTACCCCATTATGGAAATAAACCTGAAAATACATCATCTATGGAAAATAGTATCTCCCTGCTGTGCACCTGAAACTAACACACTATTGTCAATCAACTATACTTCCACTACTGCAGCTACTACTCTACAGAAAGGAAGGAAGGAAGGAAGGAAGGAAGGAAGGAAGGAAGGAAGGGAGCGAGGAAGGGGTGGAGGGAGGGAGGAAGGAAGAAGCAAAGAAGGAAAGACAAATGAAAGAAAGAAAAACCAAGCAAGCAGCAAAGGAAGAAGCAAGCAAGCAAGAAAGAAGGAAGGAAGGATAGAAGCAAGAAATAAAGGAAGGAAGAAGGAAGGAAGGAAAGGAAATGAAAGAAAGAAAAAGCAAGCAAGGAAGAAGCGAAGAAAGAAAAAAGAAAGAAGGACAGGTGAGCTGTCATATGATCTAGCAATCCCAATCCTCAGTACACATCTGGAAAAGACAAAAGCTCTAATTTGAAAAGATGCATGCACCCTCATGTTCATAGCAGCACTGTGTGCCATAGCCAAGACGTGGAAAACACCCAAGTGCTCATCAACAGACGGCAGTCGCAAGAAGATGTGCTGTACGTGCACGCCAGTGTTCACTGCAGCACTATTTACAAGAGCCGGGACGTGGAAGCAACCTAAATGTCCATCAACAGGTGAATGGGTAAAGAAGATGTGGTACATATACGCGATTGAATATTACTCAGCTGTAAAAAGGAACGCAGTTGGGACATTTGTCGAGACATGGATGGACCTAGAGACTGTCATACAGAGTGAAGTGAGTCAGAAAGAGAAAAACAAATATCGTGTGTTAACACATGTAAACGGAATAAAGAAAAACGGTACCCATCAACCGGTTTGCAAGGCAGAAATAGAGACACAGATGTAGAGAACAGACATATAGACACCAAGTGGGGAAAGGGGGGCGGGGGGTTGTGGTGGGATGAACTGGCAGGTTGGGATTGCCATATATACATTACTAATAAGAAAAGAAGTATCAAATTGTACACTTTCAATATATGCAGTTTATCGTATGTCCATTGTATCTCAGTAAAAGCTCTTAAGGAAGAAAGAAAAAGAAGATGTGCTGCATGTGTAGTATGCAACATTCCTCAGCCATAGAAAGCAATGAAACCTTGCCATTTGGCGCAACCTGGATGGTCCTAGAGAATATTACACTTAGTAAAGTAAGTCTGACTGAGGATAAAGGTACGTGGAATCTAAAAACTGCAACGAAGTGAACCTTTGTGCAAAACAAAGAGAGACTCACAGACGTAGAAAACACACGTGTGGTTACCCAAGGGGAAAGTGTAGGGGAGGGACATATTTGGAGGTGGGGTTGGGGTTAAAGGAGAGGCAACAGTATCCCTAAAGCAGAGAAGCAGCAAGGATTTTACTGCCTAGCACCGGGAACTAGCTTCATATCTCCTAAGAAACCGTACTGGAAAATAACCTGAAAAAGCACATTTCACTGAATCGCTTCGCTGTACACCTGACACGAACACAGTATTGTAAATCAACTCTACTTCTACTTAGCTAGGACACAAACAAACAAACACAAACAATCCAAACAGATAAAGGAGGCCACCGGGAGAAATGCAAGAGTAGGATCTTTGACAACGTAGGAATTGGAAAGGATCAGGGAAGGAGTGGGGAGATAGGGGGTGGGATGGGGGTGTTGGGTGGAGTAGCGGCGGTGGTGAGGGCGCGGCCTGAGGTGGTGGTGCTGTCCGGAGCAGCCATGATGCTGTCGGTAGGAGGAGAGGTTCAGGGGAGGGGGGGTGGTCGTGGGGGTGGTGATGGTGGTGGTGGTACTAGTGGTGGAGGAGTGGGCGGTGTTGGAAACATATTTCTGCTGAGGGACAAAACATGAATACAGAGTGCGGTTTGCCATGGCATCGTGGACTTCTCTGGAACTCCTCGTGCAAGACAATGCTTCGGGGACTCTCTAGGACAATGGGCTGTATCACTGCCCGAGGTGGCACCTTCCTTGCTGCTGGTTGTGCAAACACGGTATCGTTTTCGGAGTGTGGGCAGAGGGAGCCAGAGAGCTTGGAGAGGTGGTGAAAGGTGAAGAGATGGGGCGCGCCGGTGCTAGTGTGGGGTATTGCTTACGGGGCAAGGAGTGACGCAAGTGTGGGGTCAGGGTGAGGAAGAGCACAAGCCCAAGCAAGGTGTCCGGGCGCTAGAGTGGCAGAGCACGCGAGGTGTCAGGTGGTGGAGGCTTGGCTCCGCAGTGTGTGTCGGGTGGGGGGGCGTCCGCGTGGGAAGGACAGGCCGGCAGGTGCGGTGGAGAGCTGCGGGTGGGAGCGAGCTGTGGCAGGCCCGGTGCCTTGGGCGTGGGAGCGGGGACGCCTAGCTCCGCTTTGGGGCTGCGGGAACCAAAAGGCGACGCTGCGGCTGTATGGGCCGGGAATCGAACCCGGGCCTCCCGCGTGGCAGGCGAGAATTCTACCACTGAACCACCCATGCACCGAGGGCGCCTGGCGCCCGATGCTGCCCCAGCGCTGCTCGCAGCCAAGAGCCCGATACTGGGCGCCGCTTGCCCGAGGGCCTCTGCTCCGTTTGCGCAGGAGGCCGACGGCCCACCCCAGTGACAGGCTCCGGGCACGTGGGCGACCCCAGGGCGCCAGGCGGTCGAGAGGACAGAGGGACGGAGGGACGCAGGCGGGCTCGGCCCATCCTGCGCTTTCTCTGCCGTCCACGGCCGCCGCGAGGCTGTCGCTGTCGCCAGAGGAAGCCAGGAGCGGAAGCAGCCCGACCCGCGCCCGAATCGCAGGCAGGGCCGGCGAGGCGAGGCGAGGCGAGGCGCGGCGGCTGCGGCTGAGGGCCGAGTTTCGTCTCGGTGACCGCCAGGTCCCGACCCCAAGTCCCTCTGGCGGCTGGCTTTCTTGCCGCTGCGGGGCGGGCGAGGGCGGCCAGGGGTGGGGGTGGGATGGGAGTGGGGCAGGCATCGGAGCTCGCGCGGGGCCGGGGTCGGGGCCGCGAGCGCCGGAGATGGGCCCCCGGGAGCGCCGCCGCCACCGAGCAGACGCTCAGGCCCAAGGACCACAGGTGCCTGGGCCTCGCTGCTGCGCTCTGGCCCAGCCCTCTCCCGAGGGGTCCCGCTCTGAGGCGTTGGTCGTGAGAGGAGCGACGCGCCAGGGTGCGGTTAGGTCCGGCCGGGGCAGCGGCTTCCCCGGGCAACGTGCGCTGTGGCGCCCAAGGGGGTGGCCCGGGCTGAGGGCCGGACGTCTGTGGGCGGGTGACGGGGCGTCCAGGGCGCGCGCTCTCTCCTCGCTGGAGCACTCTTCCCGGGAGCGACTCCTGCGCCAGGCCTCCTGCAGGGAGGGCCCGGTGGTCCCTGGCCCAGCAGGAAGCTGGGCTGCCTGCGTGCTGGGAGGCAGGCAGCTGTGGCCCAGCCGAGGCCCCAAGGCCAATACGCACCGAGGGCACGCACCCCAGGCCGGCAAGACGGCGTCGGCCACCTCCGCGTGGCCGTGGGGGGAATGGAATGGGCAGGCGGGCCGGCGGGGCTGGCGCAAGGGACAGGATGTTGGACGGAGGGAGAGCTGCTGGTGGCGGACGTGGCAGCAAGGCTGGGAGAGTGAGCCCGCTGTTCACCAGGCAGAAGTCGGGCAGGCGGAAGGCGGGCGAGGAGTCGAGGGCTTTGCACCCGCGTCTGGTGTGTGTGTGGCGGTGGCGGGGTGCAGCGGGTGCAGTGGGAGTGGGAGCGAGGGACGGAGGGCGGAAGGAAGGAAGGGAGGGAGGGAAGGAGAAAAACTAGCAGCAGCAGCAGCAGCAGCAGCAGCAAGCAAGCAGGTGAGGAAAGATGTGGTGCGAAGGACTGAAGGTTGGTGGTGTGGGTGCAGGTAGGAGGGGGCGTACTGGCTGGGCGGGAGGGCGTGTGTCCGGGAGGCTTCCAACTGGGCCATTTCTGCCAAGCCCGCGGGCGGGTGGGCAGGAAGCGCGGCCGTGGCGGAGAGGGTCCCGCGTGTGAGAGGCACGGATGTCCGGGCCTGAGTTTGGAGAGGCCGCAAGAGTGCAGTGCGCCAACGGAGAGGAAGGCGGTCAAGGGCTGCCAGAGGGACGGGTGCGTTAGTGGGGCGGGCCAAAAGGCTGGCTTGTCAGGAGTGGGATTCGAACCCACGCCTCCAGGGGAGACTGCGACCTGAACGCAGCGCCTTAGACCGCTCGGCCATCGTGACGGCGGGCCGGAGCGGGCGCGTCGCCGCTCGGCTGGCTGGGACCCGCCGCGACGCCAACAGCGGTGCCCTTGGCTGGACGCGGTGCTCCGCGCCAGGCGGGCGGCCGTCTGGCTGAGCAACGCACCGGGCGCGCGGTGGCCGACGGCGAGCGAGGCCTGCCGACGCGCCTGGCTCCGGCGCGGTGGCGGCCTCGCCCACCCCTGGCCCCGGACCGCGCCCGGCCGCGTCGGGCCAGCGCGTGCCGGCAGCACCCTCCCGCGCCTCTCTTCGCCGGACGGGGCACGGCGCACGCCCAGGCCCTCCTCGAAGCCTCGCTTGGCCTGTCGGGCCCCCTGCACCCGGCGCGATCCCCGCGTTGGAGGCAACAGGCAGCGCGCACTGGCAGGTGTCAGCGCCACGCGGGTCCGCGTCCCTGTCGGGGCCGGGGGCTGCTGCTTTGGACGACGCGGTTGGTTTGGTGTCGGGTCGGGTCGGGCACGCGCCCGGCGTCCGTGGTGGGCAGAGGGCAGAGGGCAGAGGGAGGCGCCGGCAGGCAGCCCAGAGCGGCCGGGCGCCCCGGCGGTCGCCGCCGTCCTCGTTAGTATAGTGGTGAGTATCCCCGCCTGTCACGCGGGAGACCGGGGTTCGATTCCCCGACGGGGAGGCAGCACGCCCTCTTTTTGATGGCCGGCGCCGCGCTCGGTCCTGCCGTCCGGTCCCCAAGGGCCCTTCTCCTCCCGTCGCCGTCCGCCCTCCAGCGAGGCCAGCGCGTGCCTAGCCTGCCCGCCCTGCACCCCCTGCAGCCCTCCAGCCCTTCCTCCTCGCCGGGCGCTCGGTCGCCACGGCGAGCCAGGGCCTCCTCTCGACCCCACAACCGCCCGACGACATCGCGGCCCGTCCGAAGGGGCGGCCTCACTGGGCTCCTTGCGGAGCGCCGCACAGCCGCGCAGCTCTGCACAGCGGGCGGGCCGGGTGGGTGGCGGATGAGCGCCGTCCCCTGTCGGTGCGGGAGGCGGCCTGGCCCCGCGCCGGGGGGAAAAGGGCCTTGGGGAGCCAGGTGCTGGAGGACGCGTCCCCCGGGGTGGGGGTGAGGGCGGGGGCGGGGGGTGGCCCGCGGCGTGAAGCCGAGGCCCCGGGAGCAGCAAGGCAGCGAGAGCGCCCCCCTGAGGCGGTCGGGCCGGTGGACTAGGGCAGCTGCGGAGGGCTGGCGCGGCTGGGGCTCCGGGCGGTCGTTGGTGTCGCCTGTGGCAGCACGGAGCTGCCGGCTGGCGGGGCGTCGGGGCAGGGCTGCTCCAGGCAGCGGAGGCGGAGGAGGGGGAGGAAGGGGAGGAGGACCAGGAGGAGGAGGAGGAAGAGCAGGAGGAGGAGGAGGAGGACGAGGAGGAGGAGACGGCGGCCGAGGCGGCGGCGAGAGTGCGGTCGGGCGAGCCCGGGGCCGGCGTCTGCGGGCGGCCCGGGCTGTGCAGCGTTGGTGGTATAGTGGTGAGCATAGCTGCCTTCCAAGCAGTTGACCCGGGTTCGATTCCCGGCCAACGCAGTGGGCCGACCTTTTGCCGAGCTCCGCGGGCCTCGGGCCGGCCGGGGCCTGGGAGGGAGAGCCGGGAGCGGGGAGCTAGCTGGCCCTTCGCGGCTTTTCGCGTGTGTGCGAGAAGCAGGCGCGCAGTGTTTTGCGGCTGCGGCCAGCAGGAAGAACGCGAGGGCACGTGCACTGCCAGGAGCGGCGCGGGGACTGGACTTGGGGGAGCCGGGTCTTGGCGCCGACGTGGCGCGGCGCGGGCGCTATGGGGCGAGGAGCAGCGAGCGGCAGGCCTGGCGCTCCCTGGTGGTCTAGTGGTTAGGATTCGGCGCTCTCACCGCCGCGGCCCGGGTTCGATTCCCGGTCAGGGAAGCCCTTCTTCTGCCTCTCGGCCTCCCACCGTCCCGCGCCCCCTTTTAGCCAGCCCACGCTTGCTCCGCCGCCTCGGAGCCCCGCCAGCAGCCGCCCGCCACCGTCCACCTCCAGCCCAAGCCCTGCCACGCAACCCTTTTGGCCGCACTGGAGCGCTCGCCCACGCCAGGCCCTCCACATCCCGCCTCCTCCTTCTCGGACCCTTGCCTCAGCCCCAAACACGACGGCCCGGGGCAGCCTCTCTCCCCGCCGAGGCTGTGGCCACGAGCAAACGCCCCCACCTGCGTTTGGACTCTCCGGCAGCACGACTTCTGCCACGACGCATCTCACCGCTGACGACCCATCCCGTCTTCCTTCCTGAGGGGCTGGTGTTGGTGCTGCTGCTGCTGCTGCCTCCGCTGCCCCTGGTGGCGGCGGTGGCAGTCCTGGTGTGGTGCTGGGGCTGGAGCCGCTGCTGCTGCTGCTGCTGCTGCTGTTTGTGGTAAAGGTGGTGGTGGTGGTGGCGATGGCAATGCGGGTGGGGCGGGGGGGGTGATGGCAGTGCAGCAGTGCAGGTGGGGATGGGGGTGGGGGTGGGGGTGCGGATGGCGGTGGGGGGGGGTCGGCATGGAGGGGTGGGGGTGGAGGGTCCCATTGAGTGCCAGCACCTGCGACGCGGATCCATCGGGAAGGTGCAGGAGAGGGATCTCCATCTCCAAGTCGGGCCACTTGCAGGGACTCCGGCCGCTTCCTCGTGGGCCAGGTCCTGGACTGCCTGTGACTCCCGTGGCCCGGTGGTGGGCTCCAAGGGCGTCCTGGTCTTGAGCGGGCCATGGGAGCAGAGAGGCGGACCAAGGCACCCCGGAGGCAGAGATGTGAAAATGAATCCAAACACGTGCCAGGAGTTACACCGCCAGGCAGTGGAAGTCAGAGCGCAGGCAGATACCGGAGGTCAGCCGTGAAGACGGAGCCAAGCAGGTGGGATGCGGTGGAAGCAGATGCGTGACAGGGTGGACCACCAGCTAATATCGCATTCCAGGTGCGTGACCAACGCTCTCAACCCTATCACAGTGAGGCAAGAATGTGACCGTGCATACGTCCCTCCCTCCCCCAGAGCAAAGACACACACCCACGTGCGCGCGCGCACACATACACCGCTCCCCTAGACATGACTTCTCATGGTTTCCCATTCTCACCGTTCCTGTCTGTCTATCCAGGATATGCGCTGTCCTCCTTCGCAGCCCGTCCTCACCTTCTCCTAAGGATTCTCCCCAAGGTAAGTCCTCAGTCCCCATTCAGCCCAAGCTTGGGCACCTCTGTCGCCAAAGGCTTTAACGTCTGCTCACAGATTGTTTCCTTCAGAGGCAAACGGGACAGCCGGTGACGTGCACCGACCTGCCGTGGTGGTGTCACACTCGGTGCATTTGGACAACTGCAGGTCCCCTGTGGAAAGGAGCGAGAGTGGGCAGATGGGGCTTCCCATCACTGCAGGAAGTTTCCTCGGTGGCCTTGCTGGTACCTTGGGGCTGTGTGACAGTGCGGGAGGAAGGTGTTCGTGGCCGTTGGTGGTGGTCACCCCATGTGGATTAGGGAACGGAGCAAAACAGCCCTGTGGAGAGAGGGTGGTGGTGAGCCGCTTGCTGGGAGGTGGGAGGAAGGGCCTGGGGTGTCTGGCTGGAGCAGGGGCGGGCACGGAGGTATTGGGCTTGCAGGGACCTGGCCGGGAGAGCTGCTGGCCACTCAGGCAGAGGCTCTGCAGAAGCTTGGGACGGTGGTGGCACCGGTGCTGGTACGTGTGTGCGGGTAGGTCAGATCTGGGGTACGGGGGGAGCTGGAGTAGCAGGGGGTCTGAGGAGCGCTGGCGGAAGGGAGACTTCCAGGCAGGGCGTGTGAGAGTCGGGCCTGGGGTACAAGGGTATGGTGCGGGGTAGAGTGGGCCGAGCCTGCCGGCTAGGAGGAAGGGCGGGTGGCAAGCCGGGTATGTGAGTGGGCTGTGGTGCGAGGAGGATGGTGGGAGAGGACGCCATCGGGGCAGGGTGGTGGGTGAGCTTGCCAGACTGGTGCGCTGTGCTGCAAGGCGGTCAGGCGAACCACTGGGCTGGGACTGGGGGCGGTGGGTAAGAAGCAGGCAAGAGAGAAACAGAAACGCAGGATGCGACAGGGGCGAGGTGCGGTCCGAATGGGGTGGGGGCGTTCTACTGCCCCAGAGACATAAATCGCCTGTCATCAAGAGAAAACATCCAGTCTCATGTGAGTGTGATTGCGTGGGGCTGGGGGTGGGGGTGGGGGTGAGGGTGGAGGTTCAGATTTCAAGAGGCCAAAGGAGAGCTTCCATATGATCCAGCAGTCCCATTCCTGGGTACGTGCCCGGAAAAGACGAAACTCTAATGCCAAACGATACGCGTACCTCCATGTTCGCAGCAGCATTATTTGCAATAGCCAAGGTGGAAAGTACACAACCGCCCACCAACAGACGGCTGGCACAAGATGTGGTATCTGTGTAGCATGGATTATTTCTCAGCCATGAGGAAAAAGAATGAAATATTGCCATTAGCCACCACAAGGATGGTCCCAGAGACTACTAGACTTAGCGAAAGACGTCCGACAGAAAAGGACAAGATATGTGGAAACTAAAACCTATTCCACATGAATCTATGTGCGAAACAGACTCACAGACATAGAAAACCAAATGATGGTTCCCCAAGGGGAAAGGGAGAAGTGGAGTCATAAATCAGAAGCTGAAAGGAATGGATACACACTACTATGTGTGAGGGAGAAAGCAGCAAGGATATACAGAATAACTCGGGGAATAATATTCACTATCTTCTAGCAAACTGCACTAGAAATCAAGCCGAAAAAATATTAGCCATGGAAAATAGTCTCCCTTTGCTGTGCATCTGAAATTCACACGATATTGTTCATCAGCTGTGCTCCCCAAGCACAAGTACATAGAAGTAAATCACTAATCACTTAGAGAGAGAGAGAGAGAGAGATCAGTGACGAAATACAGAAAGAGGAGAAAGACGAGCTATCATATGATCCAGCAGTCCCAATCCTCGGGACACACCCGGGAAAGAGAGAAACTATACCTTGAAAAGAGACATGAACCCCCATGTTCACAGCAGCACTATGTGCTATAGCCAAGACATGGAAAACGTACTGTGGAATATTACTCAGCCATCAAAAAAGAATGAAATAGTGCCATGTGCAGCAAAAAGGATGGACCTAGAGAAGATTACACTTAGTGAAGTAAGTCCAACAGCGAGGGAGAGAGATATGTGGAATCTAAACAATAATACCAATGAATCTATGTGCAAAACAGAAACAGAGTCACAGACGTAGAACACAAACTGATGCTTACCCAAGGCGAAAGGGAGAAGTGGAAGAATAAGTTGGGAGCTGCGATGAACAGACACACCGTACAATATAGAAAAGAGATCAAGTAACGAGGATATAGAGAATAGCACAGGGAATGAGAGTCAGTATCTTCTGGTACCCCATTATGGAAATAAACCTGAAAATACATCATCTATGGAAAATAGTATCTCCCTGCTGTGCACCTGAAACTAACACACTATTGTCAATCAACTATACTTCCACTACTGCAGCTACTACTCTACAGAAAGGAAGGAAGGAAGGAAGGAAGGAAGGAAGGAAGGACGGAAGGACGGAAGGAAGGAATGTAGGGAGCGAGGAAGGGGTGGAGGGAGGGAGGAAGGAAGAAGCAAAGACGGAAAGACAAATGAAAGAAAGAAAAACCAAGCAAGCAGCAAAGGAAGAAGCAAGCAAGCAAGGAAAGAAGGAAGGAAGGATAGAAGCAAGAAATAAAGGAAGGAAGGAAGGAAGGAAAGGAAATGAAAGAAAGAAAAAGCAAGCAAGGAAGAAGCGAAGAAAGAAAAAAGAAAGAAGGACAGGTGAGCTGTCATATGATCTAGCAATCCCAATCCTCAGTACACATCTGGAAAAGACAAAAGCTCTAATTTGAAAAGATGCATGCACCCTCATGTTCATAGCAGCACTGTGTGCCATAGCCAAGACGTGGAAAACACCCAAGTGCTCATCAACAGACGGCAGTCGCAAGAAGATGTGCTGTACGTGCACGCCAGTGTTCACTGCAGCACTATTTACAAGAGCCGGGACGTGGAAGCAACCTAAATGTCCATCAACAGGTGAATGGGTAAAGAAGATGTGGTACATATACGCGATTGAATATTACTCAGCTGTAAAAAGGAACGCAGTTGGGACATTTGTCGAGACATGGATGGACCTAGAGACTGTCATACAGAGTGAAGTGAGTCAGAAAGAGAAAAACAGATATCGTGTGTTAACACATGTAAGCGGAATAAAGAAAAACGGTACCCATCAACCGGTTTGCAAGGCAGAAATAGAGACACAGATGTAGAGAACAGACACATAGACACCAAGTGGGGAAAGGGGGGCGGGGGGTTGTGGTGGGATGAACTGGCAGGTTGGGATTGCCATATATACATTACTAATAAGAAAAGAAGTATCAAATTGTACACTTTCAATATATGCAGTTTATCGTATGTCCATTGTATCTCAGTAAAAGCTCTTAAGGAAGAAAGAAAAAGAAGATGTGCTGCATGTGTAGTATGCAACATTCCTCAGCCATAGAAAGCAATGAAACCTTGCCATTTGGCGCAACCTGGATGGTCCTAGAGAATATTACACTTAGTAAAGTAAGTCTGACTGAGAAGGATAAAGGTACGTGGAATCTAAAAACTGCAACGAAGTGAACCTTTGTGCAAAACAAAGAGAGACTCACAGACGTAGAAAACACACGTGTGGTTACCCAAAGGGAAAGTGTAGGGGAGGGACATATTTGGAGGTGGGGTTGGGGTTAAAGGAGAGGCAACAGTATCCCTAAAGCAGAGAAGCAGCAAGGATTTTACTGCCTAGCACCAGGAACTAGCTTCATATCTCCTAAGAAACCGTACTGGAAAATAACCTGAAAAAGCACATTTCACTGAATCGCTTCGCTGTACACCTGACACGAACACAGTATTGTAAATCAACTCTACTTCTACTTAGCTAGGACACAAACAAACAAACACAAACAATCCAAACAGATAAAGGAGGCCACCGGGAGAAATGCAAGAGTAGGATCTTTGACAACGTAGGAATTGGAAAGGATCAGGGAAGGAGTGGGGAGATAGGGGGTGGGATGGGGGTGTTGGGTGGAGTAGCGGTGGTGGTGAGGGCGCGGCCTGAGGTGGTGGTGCTGTCCGGAGCAGCCATGATGCTGTCGGTAGGAGGAGAGGTTCAGGGGAGGGGGGGTGGTCGTGGGGGTGGTGATGGTGGTGGTGGTACTAGTGGTGGAGGAGTGGGCGGTGTTGGAAACATATTTCTGCTGAGGGACAAAACATGAATACAGAGTGCGGTTTGCCATGGCATCGTGGACTTCTCTGGAACTCCTCGTGCAAGACAATGCTTCGGGGACTCTCTAGGACAATGGGCTGTATCACTGCCCGAGGTGGCACCTTCCTTGCTGCTGGTTGTGCAAACACGGTATCGTTTTCGGAGTGTGGGCAGAGGGAGCCAGAGAGCTTGGAGAGGTGGTGAAAGGTGAAGAGATGGGGCGCGCCGGTGCTAGTGTGGGGTATTGCTTACGGGGCAAGGAGTGACGCAAGTGTGGGGTCAGGGTGAGGAAGAGCACAAGCCCAAGCAAGGTGTCCGGGCGCTAGAGTGGCAGAGCGCGCGAGGTGTCAGGTGGTGGAGGCTTGGCTCCGCAGTGTGTGTCGGGTGGGGGGGCGTCCGCGTGGGAAGGACAGGCCGGCAGGTGCGGTGGAGAGCTGCGGGTGGGAGCGAGCTGTGGCAGGCCCGGTGCCTTGGGCGTGGGAGCGGGGACGCCTAGCTCCGCTTTGGGGCTGCGGGAACCAAAAGGCGACGCTGCGGCTGCATGGGCCGGGAATCGAACCCGGGCCTCCCGCGTGGCAGGCGAGAATTCTACCACTGAACCACCCATGCACCGAGGGCACCCGGCGCCCGATGCTGCCCCAGCGCTGCTCGCAGCCAAGAGCCCGATACTGGGCGCCGCTCGCCCTAGGGCCTCTGCTCCGTTTGCGCAGGAGGCCGACGGCCCACCCCAGTGACAGGCTCCGGGCACGTGGGCGACCCCAGGGCGCCAGGCGGTCGAGAGGACAGAGGGACGGAGGGACGCAGGCGGGCTCGGCCCATCCTGCGCTTTCTCTGCCGTCCACGGCCGCCGCGAGGCTGTCGCTGTCGCCAGAGGAAGCCAGGAGCGGAAGCAGCCCGACCCGCGCCCGAATCGCAGGCAGGGCCGGCGAGGCGAGGCGAGGCGAGGCGCGGCGGCTGCGGCTGAGGGCCGAGTTTCGTCTCGGTGACCGCCAGGTCCCGACCCCAAGTCCCTCTGGCGGCTGGCTTTCTTGCCGCTGCGGGGCGGGCGAGGGCGGCCAGGGGTGGGGGTGGGATGGGAGTGGGGCAGGCATCGGAGCTCGCGCGGGGCCGGGGTCGGGGCCGCGAGCGCCGGAGATGGACCCCCGGGAGCGCCGCCGCCACCGAGCAGACGCTCAGGCCCAAGGACCACAGGTGCCTGGGCCTCGCTGCTGCGCTCTGGCCCAGCCCTCTCCCGAGGGGTCCCGCTCTGAGGCGTTGGTCGTGAGAGGAGCGACGCGCCAGGGTGCGGTTAGGTCCGGCCGGGGCAGCGGCTTCCCCGGGCAACGTGCGCTGTGGCGCCCAAGGGGGTGGCCCGGGCTGAGGGCCGGACGTCTGTGGGCGGGTGACGGGGCGTCCAGGGCGCGCGCTCTCTCCTCGCTGGAGCACTCTTCCCGGGAGCGACTCCTGCGCCAGGCCTCCTGCAGGGAGGGCCCGGTGGTCCCTGGCCCAGCAGGAAGCTGGGCTGCCTGCGTGCTGGGAGGCAGGCAGCTGTGGCCCAGCCGAGGCCCCAAGGCCAATACGCACCGAGGGCACGCACCCCAGGCCGGCAAGACGGCGTCGGCCACCTCCGCGTGGCCGTGGGGGGAATGGAATGGGCAGGCGGGCCGGCGGGGCTGGCGCAAGGGACAGGATGTTGGACGGAGGGAGAGCTGCTGGTGGCGGACGTGGCAGCAAGGCTGGGAGAGTGAGCCCGCTGTTCACCAGGCAGAAGTCGGGCAGGCGGAAGGCGGGCGAGGAGTCGAGGGCTTTGCACCCGCGTCTGGTGTGTGTGTGGCGGTGGCGGGGTGCAGCGGGTGCAGTGGGAGTGGGAGCGAGGGACGGAGGGCGGAAGGAAGGAAGGGAGGGAGGGAAGGAGAAAAACTAGCAGCAGCAGCAGCAGCAGCAGCAGCAAGCAAGCAGGTGAGGAAAGATGTGGTGCGAAGGACTGAAGGTTGGTGGTGTGGGTGCAGGTAGGAGGGGGCGTACTGGCTGGGCGGGAGGGCGTGTGTCCGGGAGGCTTCCAACTGGGCCATTTCTGCCAAGCCCGCGGGCGGGTGGGCAGGAAGCGCGGCCGTGGCGGAGAGGGTCCCGCGTGTGAGAGGCACGGATGTCCGGGCCTGAGTTTGGAGAGGCCGCAAGAGTGCAGTGCGCCAACGGAGAGGAAGGCGGTCAAGGGCTGCCAGAGGGACGGGTGCGTTAGTGGGGCGGGCCAAAAGGCTGGCTTGTCAGGAGTGGGATTCGAACCCACGCCTCCAGGGGAGACTGCGACCTGAACGCAGCGCCTTAGACCGCTCGGCCATCGTGACGGCGGGCCGGAGCGGGCGCGTCGCCGCTCGGCTGGCTGGGACCCGCCGCGACGCCAACAGCGGTGCCCTTGGCTGGACGCGGTGCTCCGCGCCAGGCGGGCGGCCGTCTGGCTGAGCAACGCACCGGGCGCGCGGTGGCCGACGGCGAGCGAGGCCTGCCGACGCGCCTGGCTCCGGCGCGGTGGCGGCCTCGCCCACCCCTGGCCCCGGACCGCGCCCGGCCGCGTCGGGCCAGCGCGTGCCGGCAGCACCCTCCCGCGCCTCTCTTCGCCGGACGGGGCACGGCGCACGCCCAGGCCCTCCTCGAAGCCTCGCTTGGCCTGTCGGGCCCCCTGCACCCGGCGCGATCCCCGCGTTGGAGGCAACAGGCAGCGCGCACTGGCAGGTGTCAGCGCCACGCGGGTCCGCGTCCCTGTCGGGGCCGGGGGCTGCTGCTTTGGACGACGCGGTTGGTTTGGTGTCGGGTCGGGTCGGGCACGCGCCCGGCGTCCGTGGTGGGCAGAGGGCAGAGGGCAGAGGGAGGCGCCGGCAGGCAGCCCAGAGCGGCCGGGCGCCCCGGCGGTCGCCGCCGTCCTCGTTAGTATAGTGGTGAGTATCCCCGCCTGTCACGCGGGAGACCGGGGTTCGATTCCCCGACGGGGAGGCAGCACGCCCTCTTTTTGATGGCCGGCGCCGCGCTCGGTCCTGCCGTCCGGTCCCCAAGGGCCCTTCTCCTCCCGTCGCCGTCCGCCCTCCAGCGAGGCCAGCGCGTGCCTAGCCTGCCCGCCCTGCACCCCCTGCAGCCCTCCAGCCCTTCCTCCTCGCCGGGCGCTCGGTCGCCACAGCGAGCCAGGGCCTCCTCTCGACCCCACAACCGCCCGACGACATCGCGGCCCGTCCGAAGGGGCGGCCTCACTGGGCTCCTTGCGGAGCGCCGCACAGCCGCGCAGCTCTGCACAGCGGGCGGGCCGGGTGGGTGGCGGATGAGCGCCGTCCCCTGTCGGTGCGGGAGGCGGCCTGGCCCCGCGCCGGGGGGAAAAGGGCCTTGGGGAGCCAGGTGCTGGAGGACGCGTCCCCCGGGGTGGGGGTGAGGGCGGGGGCGGGGGGTGGCCCGCGGCGTGAAGCCGAGGCCCCGGGAGCAGCAAGGCAGCGAGAGCGCCCCCCTGAGGCGGTCGGGCCGGTGGACTAGGGCAGCTGCGGAGGGCTGGCGCGGCTGGGGCTCCGGGCGGTCGTTGGTGTCGCCTGTGGCAGCACGGAGCTGCCGGCTGGCGGGGCGTCGGGGCAGGGCTGCTCCAGGCAGCGGAGGCGGAGGAGGGGGAGGAAGGGGAGGAGGACCAGGAGGAGGAGGAGGAAGAGCAGGAGGAGGAGGAGGAGGACGAGGAGGAGGAGACGGCGGCCGAGGCGGCGGCGAGAGTGCGGTCGGGCGAGCCCGGGGCCGGCGTCTGCGGGCGGCCCGGGCTGTGCAGCGTTGGTGGTATAGTGGTGAGCATAGCTGCCTTCCAAGCAGTTGACCCGGGTTCGATTCCCGGCCAACGCAGTGGGCCGACCTTTTGCCGAGCTCCGCGGGCCTCGGGCCGGCCGGGGCCTGGGAGGGAGAGCCGGGAGCGGGGAGCTAGCTGGCCCTTCGCGGCTTTTCGCGTGTGTGCGAGAAGCAGGCGCGCAGTGTTTTGCGGCTGCGGCCAGCAGGAAGAACGCGAGGGCACGTGCACTGCCAGGAGCGGCGCGGGGACTGGACTTGGGGGAGCCGGGTCTTGGCGCCGACGTGGCGCGGCGCGGGCGCTATGGGGCGAGGAGCAGCGAGCGGCAGGCCTGGCGCTCCCTGGTGGTCTAGTGGTTAGGATTCGGCGCTCTCACCGCCGCGGCCCGGGTTCGATTCCCGGTCAGGGAAGCCCTTCTTCTGCCTCTCGGCCTCCCACCGTCCCGCGCCCCCTTTTAGCCAGCCCACGCTTGCTCCGCCGCCTCGGAGCCCCGCCAGCAGCCGCCCGCCACCGTCCACCTCCAGCCCAAGCCCTGCCACGCAACCCTTTTGGCCGCACTGGAGCGCTCGCCCACGCCAGGCCCTCCACATCCCGCCTCCTCCTTCTCGGACCCTTGCCTCAGCCCCAAACACGACGGCCCGGGGCAGCCTCTCTCCCCGCCGAGGCTGTGGCCACGAGCAAACGCCCCCACCTGCGTTTGGACTCTCCGGCAGCACGACTTCTGCCACGACGCATCTCACCGCTGACGACCCATCCCGTCTTCCTTCCTGAGGGGCTGGTGTTGGTGCTGCTGCTGCTGCTGCCTCCGCTGCCCCTGGTGGCGGCGGTGGCAGTCCTGGTGTGGTGCTGGGGCTGGAGCCGCTGCTGCTGCTGCTGCTGCTGCTGTTTGTGGTAAAGGTGGTGGTGGTGGTGGCGATGGCAATGCGGGTGGGGCGGGGGGGGTGATGGCAGTGCAGCAGTGCAGGTGGGGATGGGGGTGGGGGTGGGGGTGCGGATGGCGGTGGGGGGGGGTCGGCATGGAGGGGTGGGGGTGGAGGGTCCCATTGAGTGCCAGCACCTGCGACGCGGATCCATCGGGAAGGTGCAGGAGAGGGATCTCCATCTCCAAGTCGGGCCACTTGCAGGGACTCCGGCCGCTTCCTCGTGGGCCAGGTCCTGGACTGCCTGTGACTCCCGTGGCCCGGTGGTGGGCTCCAAGGGCGTCCTGGTCTTGAGCGGGCCATGGGAGCAGAGAGGCGGACCAAGGCACCCCGGAGGCAGAGATGTGAAAATGAATCCAAACACGTGCCAGGAGTTACACCGCCAGGCAGTGGAAGTCAGAGCGCAGGCAGATACCGGAGGTCAGCCGTGAAGACGGAGCCAAGCAGGTGGGATGCGGTGGAAGCAGATGCGTGACAGGGTGGACCACCAGCTAATATCGCATTCCAGGTGCGTGACCAACGCTCTCAACCCTATCACAGTGAGGCAAGAATGTGACCGTGCATACGTCCCTCCCTCCCCCAGAGCAAAGACACACACCCACGTGCGCGCGCGCACACATACACCGCTCCCCTAGACATGACTTCTCATGGTTTCCCATTCTCACCGTTCCTGTCTGTCTATCCAGGATATGCGCTGTCCTCCTTCGCAGCCCGTCCTCACCTTCTCCTAAGGATTCTCCCCAAGGTAAGTCCTCAGTCCCCATTCAGCCCAAGCTTGGGCACCTCTGTCGCCAAAGGCTTTAACGTCTGCTCACAGATTGTTTCCTTCAGAGGCAAACGGGACAGCCGGTGACGTGCACCGACCTGCCGTGGTGGTGTCACACTCGGTGCATTTGGACAACTGCAGGTCCCCTGTGGAAAGGAGCGAGAGTGGGCAGATGGGGCTTCCCATCACTGCAGGAAGTTTCCTCGGTGGCCTTGCTGGTACCTTGGGGCTGTGTGACAGTGCGGGAGGAAGGTGTTCGTGGCCGTTGGTGGTGGTCACCCCATGTGGATTAGGGAACGGAGCAAAACAGCCCTGTGGAGAGAGGGTGGTGGTGAGCCGCTTGCTGGGAGGTGGGAGGAAGGGCCTGGGGTGTCTGGCTGGAGCAGGGGCGGGCACGGAGGTATTGGGCTTGCAGGGACCTGGCCGGGAGAGCTGCTGGCCACTCAGGCAGAGGCTCTGCAGAAGCTTGGGACGGTGGTGGCACCGGTGCTGGTACGTGTGTGCGGGTAGGTCAGATCTGGGGTACGGGGGGAGCTGGAGTAGCAGGGGGTCTGAGGAGCGCTGGCGGAAGGGAGACTTCCAGGCAGGGCGTGTGAGAGTCGGGCCTGGGGTACAAGGGTATGGTGCGGGGTAGAGTGGGCCGAGCCTGCCGGCTAGGAGGAAGGGCGGGTGGCAAGCCGGGTATGTGAGTGGGCTGTGGTGCGAGGAGGATGGTGGGAGAGGACGCCATCGGGGCAGGGTGGTGGGTGAGCTTGCCAGACTGGTGCGCTGTGCTGCAAGGCGGTCAGGCGAACCACTGGGCTGGGACTGGGGGCGGTGGGTAAGAAGCAGGCAAGAGAGAAACAGAAACGCAGGATGCGACAGGGGCGAGGTGCGGTCCGAATGGGGTGGGGGCGTTCTACTGCCCCAGAGACATAAATCGCCTGTCATCAAGAGAAAACATCCAGTCTCATGTGAGTGTGATTGCGTGGGGCTGGGGGTGGGGGTGGGGGTGAGGGTGGAGGTTCAGATTTCAAGAGGCCAAAGGAGAGCTTCCATATGATCCAGCAGTCCCATTCCTGGGTACGTGCCCGGAAAAGACGAAACTCTAATGCCAAACGATACGCGTACCTCCATGTTCGCAGCAGCATTATTTGCAATAGCCAAGGTGGAAAGTACACAACCGCCCACCAACAGACGGCTGGCACAAGATGTGGTATCTGTGTAGCATGGATTATTTCTCAGCCATGAGGAAAAAGAATGAAATATTGCCATTAGCCACCACAAGGATGGTCCCAGAGACTACTAGACTTAGCGAAAGACGTCCGACAGAAAAGGACAAGATATGTGGAAACTAAAACCTATTCCACATGAATCTATGTGCGAAACAGACTCACAGACATAGAAAACCAAATGATGGTTCCCCAAGGGGAAAGGGAGAAGTGGAGTCATAAATCAGAAGCTGAAAGGAATGGATACACACTACTATGTGTGAGGGAGAAAGCAGCAAGGATATACAGAATAACTCGGGGAATAATATTCACTATCTTCTAGCAAACTGCACTAGAAATCAAGCCGAAAAAATATTAGCCATGGAAAATAGTCTCCCTTTGCTGTGCATCTGAAATTCACACGATATTGTTCATCAGCTGTGCTCCCCAAGCACAAGTACATAGAAGTAAATCACTAATCACTTAGAGAGAGAGAGAGAGAGAGATCAGTGACGAAATACAGAAAGAGGAGAAAGACGAGCTATCATATGATCCAGCAGTCCCAATCCTCGGGACACACCCGGGAAAGAGAGAAACTATACCTTGAAAAGAGACATGAACCCCCATGTTCACAGCAGCACTATGTGCTATAGCCAAGACATGGAAAACGTACTGTGGAATATTACTCAGCCATCAAAAAAGAATGAAATAGTGCCATGTGCAGCAAAAAGGATGGACCTAGAGAAGATTACACTTAGTGAAGTAAGTCCAACAGCGAGGGAGAGAGATATGTGGAATCTAAACAATAATACCAATGAATCTATGTGCAAAACAGAAACAGAGTCACAGACGTAGAACACAAACTGATGCTTACCCAAGGCGAAAGGGAGAAGTGGAAGAATAAGTTGGGAGCTGCGATGAACAGACACACCGTACAATATAGAAAAGAGATCAAGTAACGAGGATATAGAGAATAGCACAGGGAATGAGAGTCAGTATCTTCTGGTACCCCATTATGGAAATAAACCTGAAAATACATCATCTATGGAAAATAGTATCTCCCTGCTGTGCACCTGAAACTAACACACTATTGTCAATCAACTATACTTCCACTACTGCAGCTACTACTCTACAGAAAGGAAGGAAGGAAGGAAGGAAGGAAGGAAGGAAGGAAGGACGGAAGGACGGAAGGAAGGAATGTAGGGAGCGAGGAAGGGGTGGAGGGAGGGAGGAAGGAAGAAGCAAAGACGGAAAGACAAATGAAAGAAAGAAAAACCAAGCAAGCAGCAAAGGAAGAAGCAAGCAAGCAAGGAAAGAAGGAAGGAAGGATAGAAGCAAGAAATAAAGGAAGGAAGGAAGGAAGGAAAGGAAATGAAAGAAAGAAAAAGCAAGCAAGGAAGAAGCGAAGAAAGAAAAAAGAAAGAAGGACAGGTGAGCTGTCATATGATCTAGCAATCCCAATCCTCAGTACACATCTGGAAAAGACAAAAGCTCTAATTTGAAAAGATGCATGCACCCTCATGTTCATAGCAGCACTGTGTGCCATAGCCAAGACGTGGAAAACACCCAAGTGCTCATCAACAGACGGCAGTCGCAAGAAGATGTGCTGTACGTGCACGCCAGTGTTCACTGCAGCACTATTTACAAGAGCCGGGACGTGGAAGCAACCTAAATGTCCATCAACAGGTGAATGGGTAAAGAAGATGTGGTACATATACGCGATTGAATATTACTCAGCTGTAAAAAGGAACGCAGTTGGGACATTTGTCGAGACATGGATGGACCTAGAGACTGTCATACAGAGTGAAGTGAGTCAGAAAGAGAAAAACAGATATCGTGTGTTAACACATGTAAGCGGAATAAAGAAAAACGGTACCCATCAACCGGTTTGCAAGGCAGAAATAGAGACACAGATGTAGAGAACAGACATATAGACACCAAGTGGGGAAAGGGGGGCGGGGGGTTGTGGTGGGATGAACTGGCAGGTTGGGATTGCCATATATACATTACTAATAAGAAAAGAAGTATCAAATTGTACACTTTCAATATATGCAGTTTATCGTATGTCCATTGTATCTCAGTAAAAGCTCTTAAGGAAGAAAGAAAAAGAAGATGTGCTGCATGTGTAGTATGCAACATTCCTCAGCCATAGAAAGCAATGAAACCTTGCCATTTGGCGCAACCTGGATGGTCCTAGAGAATATTACACTTAGTAAAGTAAGTCTGACTGAGAAGGATAAAGGTACGTGGAATCTAAAAACTGCAACGAAGTGAACCTTTGTGCAAAACAAAGAGAGACTCACAGACGTAGAAAACACACGTGTGGTTACCCAAAGGGAAAGTGTAGGGGAGGGACATATTTGGAGGTGGGGTTGGGGTTAAAGGAGAGGCAACAGTATCCCTAAAGCAGAGAAGCAGCAAGGATTTTACTGCCTAGCACCAGGAACTAGCTTCATATCTCCTAAGAAACCGTACTGGAAAATAACCTGAAAAAGCACATTTCACTGAATCGCTTCGCTGTACACCTGACACGAACACAGTATTGTAAATCAACTCTACTTCTACTTAGCTAGGACACAAACAAACAAACACAAACAATCCAAACAGATAAAGGAGGCCACCGGGAGAAATGCAAGAGTAGGATCTTTGACAACGTAGGAATTGGAAAGGATCAGGGAAGGAGTGGGGAGATAGGGGGTGGGATGGGGGTGTTGGGTGGAGTAGCGGTGGTGGTGAGGGCGCGGCCTGAGGTGGTGGTGCTGTCCGGAGCAGCCATGATGCTGTCGGTAGGAGGAGAGGTTCAGGGGAGGGGGGGGTGGTCGTGGGGGTGGTGATGGTGGTGGTGGTACTAGTGGTGGAGGAGTGGGCGGGTGTTGGAAACATATTTCTGCTGAGGGACAAAACATGAATACAGAGTGCGGTTTGCCATGGCATCGTGGACTTCTCTGGAACTCCTCGTGCAAGACAATGCTTCGGGACTCTCTAGGACAATGGGCTGTATCACTGCCGAGGTGGCACCTTCCTTGCTGCTGGTTGTGCAAACACGGTATCGTTTTCGGAGTGTGGCAGAGGGAGCCAGAGAGCTTGGAGAGGTGGTGAAAGGTGAAGAGATGGGGCGCGCCGGTGCTAGTGTGGGGTATTGCTTACGGGGCAAGGAGTGACGCAAGTGTGGGGTCAGGGTGAGGAAGAGCACAAGCCCAAGCAAGGTGTCCGGGCGCTAGAGTGGCAGAGCGCGCGAGGTGTCAGGTGGTGGAGGCTTGGCTCCGCAGTGTGTGTCGGGTGGGGGGGCGTCCGCGTGGGAAGGACAGGCCGGCAGGTGCGGTGGAGAGCTGCGGGTGGGAGCGAGCTGTGGCAGGCCCGGTGCCTTGGGCGTGGGGAGCGGGGACGCCTAGCTCCGCTTTGGGGCTGCGGGAACCAAAAGGCGACGCTGCGGCTGCATGGGCCGGAATCGAACCCGGGCCTCCCGCGTGGCAGGCGAGAATTCTACCACTGAACCACCCATGCACCGAGGGCACCCGGCGCCCGATGCTGCCCCAGCGCTGCTCGCAGCCAAGAGCCCGATACTGGGCGCCGCTCGCCCTAGGGCCTCTGCTCCGTTTGCGCAGGAGGCCGACGGCCCACCCCAGTGACAGGCTCCGGGCACGTGGGCGACCCCAGGGCGCCAGGCGGTCGAGAGGACAGAGGGACGGAGGGACGCAGGCGGGCTCGGCACATCCTGCGCTTTCTCTGCCGTCCACGGCCGCCGCGAGGCTGTCGCTGTCGCCAGAGGAAGCCAGGAGCGGAAGCAGCCCGACCCGCGCCCGAATCGCAGGCAGGGCCGCGCGAGGCGAGGCGAGGCGAGGCGCGGCGGCTGCGGCTGAGGGCCGAGTTTCGTCTCGGTGACCGCCAGGTCCCGACCCCAAGTCCCTCTGGCGGCTGGCTTTCTTGCCGCTGCGGGGCGGGCGAGGGCGGCCAGGGGGTGGGGGTGGGATGGGAGTGGGGCAGGCATCGGAGCTCGCGCGGGGCCGGGGTCGGGGCCGCGAGCGCCGGAGATGGACCCCCGGGAGCGCCGCCGCCACCGAGCAGACGCTCAGGCCCAAGGACCACAGGTGCCTGGGCCTCGCTGCTGCGCTCTGGCCCAGCCCTCTCCCGAGGGGTCCCGCTCTGAGGCGTTGGTCGTGAGAGGAGCGACGCGCCAGGGTGCGGTTAGGTCCGGCCGGGGCAGCGGCTTCCCCGGGCAACGTGCGCTGTGGCGCCCAAGGGGGTGGCCCGGGCTGAGGGCCGGACGTCTGTGGGCGGGTGACGGGGCGTCCAGGG
This sequence comes from Hippopotamus amphibius kiboko, assembly GCF_030028045.1. Classification (NCBI taxonomy): domain Eukaryota; kingdom Metazoa; phylum Chordata; class Mammalia; order Artiodactyla; family Hippopotamidae; genus Hippopotamus; species Hippopotamus amphibius. Next base: position 3,318 of record NW_026648583.1, on the reverse strand, counting down.
CGCGCGCTCTCTCCTCGCTGGAGCACTCTTCCCGGGAGCGACTCCTGCGCCAGGCCTCCTGCAGGGAGGGGCCCGGTGGTCCCTGGCCCAGCAGGAAGCTGGGCTGCCTGCGTGCTGGGAGGCAGGCAGCTGTGGCCCAGCCGAGGCCCCAAGGCCAATACGCACCGAGGGCACGCACCCCAGGCCGGCAAGACGGCGTCGGCCACCTCCGCGTGGCCGTGGGGGGAATGGAATGGGCAGGCGGGCCGGCGGGGCTGGCGCAAGGGACAGGATGTTGGACGGAGGGAGAGCTGCTGGTGGCGGACGTGGCAGCAAGGCTGGGAGAGTGAGCCCGCTGTTCACCAGGCAGAAGTCGGGCAGGCGGAAGGCGGGCGAGGAGTCGAGGGCTTTGCACCCGCGTCTGGTGTGTGTGTGGCGGTGGCGGGGTGCAGCGGGTGCAGTGGGAGTGGGAGCGAGGGACGGAGGGCGGAAGGAAGGAAGGGAGGGAGGGAAGGAGAAAAACTAGCAGCAGCAGCAGCAGCAGCAGCAGCAAGCAAGCAGGTGAGGAAAGATGTGGTGCGAAGGACTGAAGGTTGGTGGTGTGGGTGCAGGTAGGAGGGGGCGTACTGGCTGGGCGGGAGGGCGTGTGTCCGGGAGGCTTCCAACTGGGCCATTTCTGCCAAGCCCGCGGGCGGGTGGGCAGGAAGCGCGGCCGTGGCGGAGAGGGTCCCGCGTGTGAGAGGCACGGATGTCCGGGCCTGAGTTTGGAGAGGCCGCAAGAGTGCAGTGCGCCAACGGAGAGGAAGGCGGTCAAGGGCTGCCAGAGGGACGGGTGCGTTAGTGGGGCGGGCCAAAAGGCTGGCTTGTCAGGAGTGGGATTCGAACCCACGCCTCCAGGGGAGACTGCGACCTGAACGCAGCGCCTTAGACCGCTCGGCCATCGTGACGGCGGGCCGGAGCGGGGCGCGTCGCCGCTCGGCTGGCTGGGACCCGCCGCGACGCCAACAGCGGTGCCCTTGGCTGGACGCGGTGCTCCGCGCCAGGCGGGCGGCCGTCTGGCTGAGCAACGCACCGGGCGCGCGGTGGCCGACGGCGAGCGAGGCCTGCCGACGCGCCTGGCTCCGGCGCGGTGGCGGCCTCGCCCACCCCTGGCCCCGGACCGCGCCCGGCCGCGTCGGGCCAGCGCGTGCCGGCAGCACCCTCCCGCGCCTCTCTTCGCCGGACGGGGCACGGCGCACGCCCAGGCCCTCCTCGAAGCCTCGCTTGGCCTGTCGGGCCCCCTGCACCCGGCGCGATCCCCGCGTTGGAGGCAACAGGCAGCGCGCACTGGCAGGTGTCAGCGCCACGCGGGTCCGCGTCCCTGTCGGGGCCGGGGGCTGCTGCTTTGGACGACGCGGTTGGTTTGGTGTCGGGTCGGGTCGGGCACGCGCCCGGCGTCCGTGGTGGGCAGAGGGCAGAGGGCAGAGGGAGGCGCCGGCAGGCAGCCCAGAGCGGCCGGGCGCCCCGGCGGTCGCCGCCGTCCTCGTTAGTATAGTGGTGAGTATCCCCGCCTGTCACGCGGGAGACCGGGGTTCGATTCCCCGACGGGGAGGCAGCACGCCCTCTTTTTGATGGCCGGCGCCGCGCTCGGTCCTGCCGTCCGGTCCCCAAGGGCCCTTCTCCTCCCGTCGCCGTCCGCCCTCCAGCGAGGCCAGCGCGTGCCTAGCCTGCCCGCCCTGCACCCCCTGCAGCCCTCCAGCCCTTCCTCCTCGCCGGGCGCTCGGTCGCCACAGCGAGCCAGGGCCTCCTCTCGACCCCACAACCGCCCGACGACATCGCGGCCCGTCCGAAGGGGCGGCCTCACTGGGCTCCTTGCGGAGCGCCGCACAGCCGCGCAGCTCTGCACAGCGGGCGGGCCGGGTGGGTGGCGGAATGAGCGCCGTCCCCTGTCGGTGCGGGAGGCGGCCTGGCCCCGCGCCGGGGGGAAAAGGGCCTTGGGGAGCCAGGTGCTGGAGGACGCGTCCCCCGGGGTGGGGGTGAGGGCGGGGGCGGGGGGTGGCCCGCGGCGTGAAGCCGAGGCCCCGGGAGCAGCAAGGCAGCGAGAGCGCCCCCCTGAGGCGGTCGGGCCGGTGGACTAGGGCAGCTGCGGAGGGCTGGCGCGGCTGGGGCTCCGGGCGGTCGTTGGTGTCGCCTGTGGCAGCACGGAGCTGCCGGCTGGCGGGGCGTCGGGGCAGGGCTGCTCCAGGCAGCGGAGGCGGAGGAGGGGGAGGAAGGGGAGGAGGACCAGGAGGAGGAGGAGGAAGAGCAGGAGGAGGAGGAGGAGGACGAGGAGGAGGAGACGGCGGCCGAGGCGGCGGCGAGAGTGCGGTCGGGCGAGCCCGGGGCCGGCGTCTGCGGGCGGCCCGGGCTGTGCAGCGTTGGTGGTATAGTGGTGAGCATAGCTGCCTTCCAAGCAGTTGACCCGGGTTCGATTCCCGGCCAACGCAGTGGGCCGACCTTTTGCCGAGCTCCGCGGGCCTCGGGCCGGCCGGGGCCTGGGAGGGAGAGCCGGGAGCGGGGAGCTAGCTGGCCCTTCGCGGCTTTTCGCGTGTGTGCGAGAAGCAGGCGCGCAGTGTTTTGCGGCTGCGGCCAGCAGGAAGAACGCGAGGGCACGTGCACTGCCAGGAGCGGCGCGGGGACTGGACTTGGGGGAGCCGGGTCTTGGCGCCGACGTGGCGCGGCGCGGGCGCTATGGGGCGAGGAGCAGCGAGCGGCAGGCCTGGCGCTCCCTGGTGGTCTAGTGGTTAGGATTCGGCGCTCTCACCGCCGCGGCCCGGGTTCGATTCCCGGTCAGGGAAGCCCTTCTTCTGCCTCTCGGCCTCCCACCGTCCCGCGCCCCCTTTTAGCCAGCCCACGCTTGCTCCGCCGCCTCGGAGCCCCGCCAGCAGCCGCCCGCCACCGTCCACCTCCAGCCCAAGCCCTGCCACGCAACCCTTTTGGCCGCACTGGAGCGCTCGCCCACGCCAGGCCCTCCACATCCCGCCTCCTCCTTCTCGGACCCTTGCCTCAGCCCCAAACACGACGGCCCGGGGCAGCCTCTCTCCCCGCCGAGGCTGTGGCCACGAGCAAACGCCCCCACCTGCGTTTGGACTCTCCGGCAGCACGACTTCTGCCACGACGCATCTCACCGCTGACGACCCATCCCGTCTTCCTTCCTGAGGGGCTGGTGTTGGTGCTGCTGCTGCTGCTGCCTCCGCTGCCCCTGGTGGCGGCGGGTGGCAGTCCTGGTGTGGTGCTGGGGCTGGAGCCGCTGCTGCTGCTGCTGCTGCTGCTGTTTGTGGTAAAGGTGGTGGTGGTGGTGGCGATGGCAATGCGGGTGGA
>NW_026648582.1:0-33249 GCF_030028045.1 Hippopotamus amphibius kiboko | reverse complement strand
TTGTGTCAGGGGAGAGAAGGCCCTAGGAGGGCCTTCAGGGAACTGCCTCAACATAGCCCCGCTCAGGAAAGGCACTCCTCTTTCTGTGACCGGATGCACAATGGAGTATCTGCTTGAGGCAAAGAAGCTCAGCTAGGCGATCCCTGGCTGAAGGCAAAGCAGAGAGTTTTTCGGTGGAGCGCTGGCACCATCTGCCGGCCGACAAGCATGGAAGGAGAATCCTCACTCCAAATGAGGTCCTGAGGAGCTTTCCAAGCAGCAGGCAGGCTGCCTCCAGAAGCTTAGAGAGTCCTGCTTCGGACTATCCTCCGGCAACAGAGTGGGTGCCAAGGGCATGTGGGTTGGAGGGTGCTCGGAAGCTGCAGGGGAGGTTTTCAGCATCCAGTGCTCTCCGATGGAACACACTGCAGGCGCGAGCATCCATGAACTCCTGCAAGGCTTTGGAGTGGGAAAGCTGTGCTTAGCAGAGGGCTCCCTGCCAAATGCTGCAGGCCTATGTGGATGGCGAAGCTGCAGCTGTCTTGCAGTCTGCTTGTCCAGAGGTGCGTGTGCCCTGGTCCAGAGTGCTGTAGGAGGAGCCCCTAGCAACGGGAGAGCAAGCACCTTGTTTCCTTGGCATAGAATGGCCTGTGCACACAGAGGCCTGTCAGCAGTGAAGACAACGCAGGCAGCAAGAGGGGTGGCAGGCAGCTAAGTGGCGCAGGCGTCCTGCTTGAAAGTGGGGGTCATGACTGTTTTGTCCTCAGGCCCCAGTGTCCACGTGCACACACTGCCTCTGGACCTGCAGCTTCCCGAGCAGTGCAAGAGAAACACAAGCAACACCCTGGGGCCTTCTCGAATGAACGGTGCTCCATCGAGGTCCTGCTGCGCTGGCAGTGGCCTAGGCCAGCAAAGGCCCTAGGGAGGCCACGCTGAGGCTGGGATGGTTCCTGACCTAGCAGTGCCCAGGGCAAGCCTGGGACTGGAGGCCAGGCTGCAGGCTCATTCCAGCTTGGGCCTGGTGCAGAGAGCCTTCAGCTAAGACTTCCATGGGGAATGGTATGCGTAGTGATTTTTGCCTGCAATCCTCGTTCCTAACTCTCGCCAAACAGCCTGTTAGCCCACACTTGCTAGACGTGTGTTCCTGAGGCAGTTGGACAATAGGGCAAGTGGAGGCTCACCCAGCATGGGACGCCTGCCTTGAACATTGCCCTGGGTGCAAAGAGGATTCCCTGCACCTCTGGCACTGGGGAGAGCATTTCTGCACACAGGAGACACTTGGCAAACACAGTTTCTCCCCTCGGAAAGTACTGTGAGAAAGAGTCGCCATCCCGGATGCATGGCACTCTCCCTTCGAAGCCCTCCATGCAGCAGGCTTTCATGGACTCGGCTGCAGGCTTTGGTAGCTGGAGACACTGCAGCTCCTCTGGAGGCTCAGGGGCAATTGGCACACCCCTCCAAGGAAATGAGGCTAGTGTGATGAGCTCTTTCCAAAGAATGGCAAGCAGCCTGCTCCTTTCAATGAGACACACGTGTGGGGGAGAGATGCTTGGCAGCAGAGAAGAAGCAAGAGGGCAGCCAGGGAGGGATTTGCACACAGCTTGAAGTCCCCAGACCTCCTGATTCGAAACCAGGGAATGCCAGCTCTGCCTGTCAGGCCCCATTCCCTAGTGGGCACCCAGATTCAGGATCTGCCCTTTCCCAGCTATGAAACCACACCCAGGCTGCACCCTGAGCCCTGCCAAGTTGGAACTTTGCTCGCCAGGTGGGCTGAATGGCATGACTGTGTCAGGGGAAAGAAGGACCTAGGAGGCCTTCCGGGAGCTGCCACGACATAGCAGTGCTCAGGAAAAGGCAGTCTCCTTTCTGTAGGCCGGATGCACACTGGAGTTTCCGCTTGAGGCAAGGAAGCTCAGCTAGGTGATCCCTGGCTGAAGGCAAGCAGAGAGTTTTTCAGTGGAGCGCTGGCCCCATCTGCTGGCCCGACAAGCATGGGAGGAGAAACCTCGCTGCAAATGAGTTCCTGAAGTGCTTTCCAAGCAGGAGGCAGCATGGCTGCAATAGTTTAGAAAGTCCTGCTTAGGACTACCCTCTGGCAACAGGGTGGGTGCCAAGGGCATGTGGGTTGGAGGGGTGCTCAGAAGTCGCAGGGGAGGCTTTGGGCACCCGGTGCTCTCTGATGGAAAACACTGCAGGCCCGAGCATCCATGAATTCCTGCAAGGCTTTGGAGTGGGAAAGCTGTGCTTAGCAGAAGGCTCCCTGCCAAGTGCTGCAGGCCTTTGTGGATGCTGAAGCAGCAGCTGCCTTGAGGCTGCTGGTCCAGGGGCGTGTTGTGCCCAGGTCCGGAGTGCTGTAGGAGGAGAGCTCCTAGCAAGGGGCGAGCAAGCACCTTGTTTCCTTGGCATAGACTGGCCTGTGCACCCTGAGGCCTGCAGACGTGCAGACAGCGCAGGCAGCAAGGGCTTGTGGCAGGCAGATAAGGGGCAGCAGGCGTCTCACTTGAAAGTGGGCTCATGACTCTCTTGTTCTCCGGCCCCTGTGGCCGTGTGCAAGCACAGCCTCTGGACCTGCAGCTTCTGAGCAGTGCAAGAGACACACAGGAAACACCCAGGTGCCTTCTCTAGTGAACGGTGTTCCATCAAGGTCCTGCTTGCTGGCAGGGGCCTAGGCCAGCACAGGTCCTAGGGAGGCCAGGCTGAGGCTGGGATGGGTCCCGACCTAGCAGTGCTCAGGGCAAGCCTGGGACTGGAGGCCAGGCTGCAGGCTCATTCCAGCTTGGGCCTGGTGCAGAAAGCCTTCAGCTAGGACTTCCATGGGGTATAGTCAGCACAGTGGTTTTTGCCTGAAATCCATGTTCCTCACTCGGAGCCCCCTGCCTTTCAGCACACACTCCCTAGAAGTGTGTTCCTGAGGCAGTTGGACAGTTGGGGAAGTGGAGGCTCTCCCAGCATGGGAGGTCTGCCTAGAACCTTGCTCTGGCTGCAAAGAGGATTCCCTGCACCTCTGGCGCTGCGGTGAGATTTTCTGCACACAGGAGACACTTGGCACACACAGTGTTTCCCCATGGAAAGCACTGTGAGGAAGAATCTCTGCCAGGGATGCATGGCACTCTCCCATCGAAGCCCTCCATGCAGCAAGCTGTCATGGACTCGAGTGCAGGCCTTGGTGGCTGGAGAGACTGCAGCTCCTCTGGAGGGCTCCGGGGCAATTGGCACACCCCTCCAAGGAAATGAGGCTTGTGGGATGAGCACTTTGCAAAGAATTGCAAGCAGCCTGCTCCTTTTGATGAGACACATGTGTGGGGAGAGAGACTTGACAGCAGAGAAGAAGCAAGAGGGCAATGAGGGATTGGATTTGCATGCAGCTTGGAGGCTCCATATCTCCTGCTTCGCAAGCAGGGAGTGCCAGGTCTGCCCATCATGCTCCATTACCAGCTGGGCACCCAGTTTCAGGATCTGCCCTTTCCCAGCCATGAAACCACACCCAGGCTGCACCCTGAGCCCTGCCAAGGGGGACCCTTGCCCGCCAGGTGGGCTGAATTGCATGACTGTGTCAGGGGAGAGAAGGCCCTAGGAGGCCTTCAGGGAACTGCCTCAACATAGCCCCGCTCAGGAAAGGCACTCCTCTTTCTGTGACCGGATGCACAATGGAGTATCTGCTTGAGGCAAAGAAGCTCAGCTAGGCGATCCCTGGCTGAAGGCAAAGCAGAGAGTTTTTCGGTGGAGCGCTGGCACCATCTGCCGGCCGACAAGCATGGAAGGAGAATCCTCACTCCAAATGAGGTCCTGAGGAGCTTTCCAAGCAGCAGGCAGGCGCTGCCTCCAGAAGCTTAGAGAGTCCTGCTTCGGACTATCCTCCGGCAACAGAGTGGGTGCCAAGGGCATGTGGGTTGGAGGGTGCTCGGAAGCTGCAGGGGAGGTTTTCAGCATCCAGTGCTCTCCGATGGAACACACTGCAGGCGCGAGCATCCATGAACTCCTGCAAGGCTTTGGAGTGGGAAAGCTGTGCTTAGCAGAGGGCTCCCTGCCAAATGCTGCAGGCCTATGTGGATGGCGAAGCTGCAGCTGTCTTGCAGTCTGCTTGTCCAGAGGTGCGTGTGCCCTGGTCCAGAGTGCTGTAGGAGGAGCTCCTAGCAACGGGAGAGCAAGCACCTTGTTTCCTTGGCATAGAATGGCCTGTGCACACAGAGGCCTGTCAGCAGTGAAGACAACGCAGGCAGCAAGAGGGGTGGCAGGCAGCTAAGTGGCGGCAGGCGTCCTGCTTGAAAGTGGGGTCATGACTGTTTTGTCCTCAGGCCCCAGTGTCCACGTGCACACACTGCCTCTGGACCTGCAGCTTCCGAGCAGTGCAAGAGAAACACAAGCAACACCCTGGGGGCCTTCTCGAATGAACGGTGCTCCATCGAGGTCCTGCTGGCTGGCAGTGGCCTAGGCCAGCAAAGGCCCTAGGGAGGCCACGCTGAGGCTGGGATGGTTCCTGACCTAGCAGTGCCCAGGGCAAGCCTGGGACTGGAGGCCAGGCTGCAGGCTCATTCCAGCTTGGGCCTGGTGCAGAGAGCCTTCAGCTAAGACTTCCATGGGGAATGGTATGCGTACTGATTTTTGCCTGCAATCCTCGTTCCTAACTCTCGCCAAACAGCCTGTTAGCCCACACTTGCTAGACGTGTGTTCCTGAGGCAGTTGGACAATAGGGAAAGTGGAGGCTCACCCAGCATGGGACGCCTGCCTTTGAACATTGCCCCTGGGTGCAAAGAGGATTCCCTGCACCTCTGGCACTGGGGAGAGCATTTCTGCACACAGGAGACACTTGGCAAACACAGTTTCTCCCCTCGGAAAGTACTGTGAGAAAGAGTCGCCATCCCGGATGCATGGCACTCTCCCTTCGAAGCCCTCCATGCAGCAGGCTTTCATGGACTCGGCTGCAGGCTTTGGTAGCTGGAGACACTGCAGCTCCTCTGGAGGCTCAGGGGCAATTGGCACACCCCTCCAAGGAAATGAGGCTAGTGTGATGAGCTCTTTCCAAAGAATGGCAAGCAGCCTGCTCCTTTCAATGAGACACACGTGTGGGGAGAGATGCTTGGCAGCAGAGAAGAAGCAAGAGGGCAGCCAGGGAGGGATTTGCACACAGCTTGAAGTCCCCAGACCTCCTGATTCGAAACCAGGGAATGCCAGCTCTGCCTGTCAGGCCCCATTCCCTAGTGGGGCACCCAGATTCAGGATCTGCCCTTTCCCAGCTATGAAACCACACCCAGGCTGCACCCTGAGCCCTGCCAAGTTGGAACTTTGCTCGCCAGGTGGGCTGAATGGCATGACTGTGTCAGGGGAAAGAAGGACCTAGGAGGCCTTCCGGGAGCTGCCACGACATAGCAGTGCTCAGGAAAAGGCAGTCTCCTTTCTGTAGGCCGGATGCACACTGGAGTTTCCGCTTGAGGCAAGGAAGCTCAGCTAGGTGATCCCTGGCTGAAGGCAAAGCAGAGAGTTTTTCAGTGGAGCGCTGGCCCCATCTGCTGGCCGACAAGCATGGGAGGGAGAAACCTCGCTGCAAATGAGTTCCTGAAGTGCTTTCCAAGCAGGAGGCAGCATGGCTGCAATAGTTTAGAAAGTCCTGCTTAGGACTACCCTCTGGCAACAGGGTGGGTGCCAAGGGCATGTGGGTTGGAGGGTGCTCAGAAGTCGCAGGGGAGGCTTTGGGCACCCGGTGCTCTCTGATGGAAAACACTGCAGGCCCGAGCATCCATGAATTCCTGCAAGGCTTTGGAGTGGGAAAGCTGTGCTTAGCAGAAGGCTCCCTGCCAAGTGCTGCAGGCCTTTGTGGATGCTGAAGCAGCAGCTGCCTTGAGGCTGCTGGTCCAGGGGCGTGTGTGCCCAGGTCCGGAGTGCTGTAGGAGGAGCTCCTAGCAAGGGGCGAGCAAGCACCTTGTTTCCTTGGCATAGACTGGCCTGTGCACCCTGAGGCCTGCAGACGTGCAGACAGCGCAGGCAGCAAGGGCTTGTGGCAGGCAGATAAGGGGCAGCAGGCGTCTCACTTGAAAGTGGGCTCATGACTCTCTTGTTCTCCGGCCCCTGTGGCCGTGTGCAAGCACAGCCTCTGGACCTGCAGCTTCTGAGCAGTGCAAGAGACACACAGGAAACCCCCAGGTGCCTTCTCTAGTGAACGGTGTTCCATCAAGGTCCTGCTTGCTGGCAGGGGCCTAGGCCAGCACAGGTCCTAGGGAGGCCAGGCTGAGGCTGGGATGGGTCCCGACCTAGCAGTGCTCAGGGCAAGCCTGGGACTGGAGGCCAGGCTGCAGGCTCATTCCAGCTTGGGCCTGGTGCAGAAAGCCTTCAGCTAGGACTTCCATGGGGTATAGTCAGCACAGTGGTTTTTGCCTGAAATCCATGTTCCTCACTCGGAGCCCCCTGCCTTTCAGCACACACTCCCTAGAAGTGTGTTCCTGAGGCAGTTGGACAGTTGGGGAAGTGGAGGCTCTCCCAGCATGGGAGGTCTGCCTAGAACCTTGCTCTGGCTGCAAAGAGGATTCCCTGCACCTCTGGCGCTGCGGTGAGATTTTCTGCACACAGGAGACACTTGGCACACACAGTGTTTCCCCATGGAAAGCACTGTGAGGAAGAATCTCTGCCAGGGATGCATGGCACTCTCCCATCGAAGCCCTCCATGCAGCAAGCTGTCATGGACTCGAGTGCAGGCCTTGGTGGCTGGAGAGACTGCAGCTCCTCTGGAGGCTCCGGGGGCAATTGGCACACCCCCTCAAGGAAATGAGGCTTGTGGGATGAGCACTTTGCAAAGAATTGCAAGCAGCCTGCTCCTTTTGATGAGACACATGTGTGGGGAGAGAGACTTGACAGCAGAGAAGAAGCAAGAGGGCAATGAGGGATTGGATTTGCATGCAGCTTGGAGGCTCCATATCTCCTGCTTCGCAAGCAGGGAGTGCCAGGTCTGCCCATCATGCTCCATTACCAGCTGGGCACCCCAGTTTCAGGATCTGCCCTTTCCCAGCCATGAAACCACACCCAGGCTGCACCCTGAGCCCTGCCAAGGGGGACCCTTGCCCGCCAGGTGGGCTGAATTGCATGACTGTGTCAGGGGAGAGAAGGCCCTAGGAGGCCTTCAGGGAACTGCCTCAACATAGCCCCCGCTCAGGAAAGGCACTCCTCTTTCTGTGACCGGATGCACAATGGAGTATCTGCTTGAGGCAAAGAAGCTCAGCTAGGCGATCCCTGGCTGAAGGCAAAGCAGAGAGTTTTTCGGTGGAGCGCTGGCACCATCTGCCGGCCGACAAGCATGGAAGGAGAATCCTCACTCCAAATGAGGTCCTGAGGAGCTTTCCAAGCAGCAGGCAGGCTGCCTCCAGAAGCTTAGAGAGTCCTGCTTCGGACTATCCTCCGGCAACAGAGTGGGTGCCAAGGGCATGTGGGTTGGAGGGTGCTCGGAAGCTGCAGGGGAGGTTTTCAGCATCCAGTGCTCTCCGATGGAACACACTGCAGGCGCGAGCATCCATGAACTCCTGCAAGGCTTTGGAGTGGGAAAGCTGTGCTTAGCAGAGGGCTCCCTGCCAAATGCTGCAGGCCTATGTGGATGGCGAAGCTGCAGCTGTCTTGCAGTCTGCTTGTCCAGAGGTGCGTGTGCCCTGGTCCAGAGTGCTGTAGGAGGAGCTCCTAGCAACGGGAGAGCAAGCACCTTGTTTCCCTTGGCATAGAATGGCCTGTGCACACAGAGGCCTGTCAGCAGTGAAGACAACGCAGGCAGCAAGAGGGGTGGCAGGCAGCTAAGTGGCGGCAGGCGTCCCTGCTTGAAAGTGGGGTCATGACTGTTTTGTCCTCAGGCCCCAGTGTCCACGTGCACACACTGCCTCTGGACCTGCAGCTTCCGAGCAGTGCAAGAGAAACACAAGCAACACCCTGCGGGCCTTCTCGAATGAACGGTGCTCCATCGAGGTCCTGCTGGCTGGCAGTGGCCTAGGCCAGCAAAGGCCCTAGGGAGGCCAGGCTGAGGCTGGGATGGTTCCTGACCTAGCAGTGCCCAGGGGCAAGCCTGGGACTGGAGGCCAGGCTGCAGGCTCATTCCAGCTTGGGCCTGGTGCAGAGAGCCTTCAGCTAAGACTTCCATGGGGAATGGTATGCGTAGTGATTTTTGCCTGCAATCCTCGTTCCTAACTCTCGCCAAACAGCCTGTTAGCCCACACTTGCTAGACGTGTGTTCCTGAGGCAGTTGGACAATAGGGCAAGTGGAGGCTCACCCAGCATGGGACGCCTGCCTTGAACATTGCCCTGGGTGCAAAGAGGATTCCCTGCACCTCTGGCACTGGGGAGAGCATTTCTGCACACAGGAGACACTTGGCAAACACAGTTTCTCCCCCTCGGAAAGTACTGTGAGAAAGAGTCGCCATCCCGGATGCATGGCACTCTCCCTTCGAAGCCCTCCATGCAGCAGGCTTTCATGGACTCGGCTGCAGGCTTTGGTAGCTGGAGACACTGCAGCTCCTCTGGAGGCTCAGGGGCAATTGGCACACCCCTCCAAGGAAATGAGGCTAGTGTGATGAGCTCTTTCCAAAGAATGGCAAGCAGCCTGCTCCTTTCAATGAGACACACGTGTGGGGAGAGATGCTTGGCAGCAGAGAAGAAGCAAGAGGGCAGCCAGGGAGGGATTTGCACACAGCTTGAAGTCCCCAGACCTCCTGATTCGAAACCAGGGAATGCCAGCTCTGCCTGTCAGGCCCCATTCCCTAGTGGGCACCCAGATTCAGGATCTGCCCTTTCCCAGCTATGAAACCACACCCAGGCTGCACCCTGAGCCCTGCCAAGTTGGAACTTTGCTCGCCAGGTGGGCTGAATGGCATGACTGTGTCAGGGGAAAGAAGGACCTAGGAGGCCTTCCGGGAGCTGCCACGACATAGCAGTGCTCAGGAAAAGGCAGTCTCCTTTCTGTAGGCCGGATGCACACTGGAGTTTCCGCTTGAGGGCAAGGAAGCTCAGCTAGGTGATCCCTGGCTGAAGGCAAAGCAGAGAGTTTTTTCAGTGGAGCGCTGGCCCCATCTGCTGGCCGACAAGCATGGGAGGAGAAACCTCGCTGCAAATGAGTTCCTGAAGTGCTTTCCAAGCAGGAGGCAGCATGGCTGCAATAGTTTAGAAAGTCCTGCTTAGGACTACCCTCTGGCAACAGGGTGGGTGCCAAGGGCATGTGGGTTGGAGGGTGCTCAGAAGTCGCAGGGGAGGCTTTGGGCACCCGGTGCTCTCTGATGGAAAACACTGCAGGCCCGAGCATCCATGAATTCCTGCAAGGCTTTGGAGTGGGAAAGCTGTGCTTAGCAGAAGGCTCCCTGCCAAGTGCTGCAGGCCTTTGTGGATGCTGAAGCAGCAGCTGCCTTGAGGCTGCTGGTCCAGGGGCGTGTGTGCCCAGGTCCGGAGTGCTGTAGGAGGAGCTCCTAGCAAGGGGCGAGCAAGCACCTTGTTTCCTTGGCATAGACTGGCCTGTGCACCCTGAGGCCTGCAGACGTGCAGACAGCGCAGGCAGCAAGGGCTTGTGGCAGGCAGATAAGGGGCAGCAGGCGTCTCACTTGAAAGTGGGCTCATGACTCTCTTGTTCTCCGGCCCCTGTGGCCGTGTGCAAGCACAGCCTCTGGACCTGCAGCTTCTGAGCAGTGCAAGAGACACACAGGAAACCCCCAGGTGCCTTCTCTAGTGAACGGTGTTCCATCAAGGTCCTGCTTGCTGGCAGGGGCTTAGGCCAGCACAGGTCCTAGGGAGGCCAGGCTGAGGCTGGGATGGGTCCCGACCTAGCAGTGCTCAGGGCAAGCCTGGGACTGGAGGCCAGGCTGCAGGCTCATTCCAGCTTGGGCCTGGTGCAGAAAGCCTTCAGCTAGGACTTCCATGGGGTATAGTCAGCACAGTGGTTTTTGCCTGAAATCCATGTTCCTCACTCGGAGCCCCCCTGCCTTTCAGCACACACTCCCTAGAAGTGTGTTCCTGAGGCAGTTGGACAGTTGGGGAAGTGGAGGCTCTCCCAGCATGGGAGGTCTGCCTAGAACCTTGCTCTGGCTGCAAAGAGGATTCCCTGCACCTCTGGCGCTGCGGTGAGATTTTCTGCACACAGGAGACACTTGGCACACACAGTGTTTCCCCATGGAAAGCACTGTGAGGAAGAATCTCTGCCAGGGATGCATGGCACTCTCCCATCGAAGCCCTCCATGCAGCAAGCTGTCATGGACTCGAGTGCAGGCCTTGGTGGCTGGAGAGACTGCAGCTCCTCTGGAGGCTCCGGGGCAATTGGCACACCCCTCCAAGGAAATGAGGCTTGTGGGATGAGCACTTTGCAAAGAATTGCAAGCAGCCTGCTCCTTTTGATGAGACACATGTGTGGGGAGAGAGACTTGACAGCAGAGAAGAAGCAAGAGGGCAATGAGGGATTGGATTTGCATGCAGCTTGGAGGCTCCATATCTCCTGCTTCGCAAGCAGGGAGTGCCAGGTCTGCCCATCATGCTCCATTACCAGCTGGGCACCCAGTTTCAGGATCTGCCCTTTCCCAGCCATGAAACCACACCCAGGCTGCACCCTGAGCCCTGCCAAGGGGGACCCTTGCCCGCCAGGTGGGCTGAATTGCATGACTGTGTCAGGGGAGAGAAGGCCCTAGGAGGCCTTCAGGGAACTGCCTCAACATAGCCCCGCTCAGGAAAGGCACTCCTCTTTCTGTGACCGGATGCACAATGGAGTATCTGCTTGAGGCAAAGAAGCTCAGCTAGGCGATCCCTGGCTGAAGGCAAAGCAGAGAGTTTTTCGGTGGAGCGCTGGCACCATCTGCCGGCCGACAAGCATGGAAGGAGAATCCTCACTCCAAATGAGGTCCTGAGGAGCTTTCCAAGCAGCAGGCAGGCTGCCTCCAGAAGCTTAGAGAGTCCTGCTTCGGACTATCCTCCGGCAACAGAGTGGGTGCCAAGGGCATGTGGGTTGGAGGGTGCTCGGAAGCTGCAGGGGAGGTTTTCAGCATCCAGTGCTCTCCGATGGAACACACTGCAGGCGCGAGCATCCATGAACTCCTGCAAGGCTTTGGAGTGGGAAAGCTGTGCTTAGCAGAGGGCTCCCTGCCAAATGCTGCAGGCCTATGTGGATGGCGAAGCTGCAGCTGTCTTGCAGTCTGCTTGTCCAGAGGTGCGTGTGCCCTGGTCCAGAGTGCTGTAGGAGGAGCTCCTAGCAACGGGAGAGCAAGCACCTTGTTTTCCTTGGCATAGAATGGCCTGTGCACACAGAGGCCTGTCAGCAGTGAAGACAACGCAGGCAGCAAGAGGGGTGGCAGGCAGCTAAGTGGCGGCAGGCGTCCTGCTTGAAAGTGGGGTCATGACTGTTTTGTCCTCAGGCCCCAGTGTCCACGTGCACACACTGCCTCTGGACCTGCAGCTTCCGAGCAGTGCAAGAGAAACACAAGCAACACCCTGGGGCCTTCTCGAATGAATGGTGCTCCATCGAGGTCCTGCTGGCTGGCAGTGGCCTAGGCCAGCAAAGGCCCTAGGGAGGCCAGGCTGAGGCTGGGATGGTTCCTGACCTAGCAGTGCCCAGGGCAAGCCTGGGACTGGAGGCCAGGCTGCAGGCTCATTCCAGCTTGGGCCTGGTGCAGAGAGCCTTCAGCTAAGACTTCCATGGGGAATGGTATGCGTAGTGATTTTTGCCTGCAATCCTCGTTCCTAACTCTCGCCAAACAGCCTGTTAGCCCACACTTGCTAGACGTGTGTTCCTGAGGCAGTTGGACAATAGGGCAAGTGGAGGCTCACCCAGCATGGGACGCCTGCCTTGAACATTGCCCTGGGTGCAAAGAGGATTCCCTGCACCTCTGGCACTGGGGAGAGCATTTCTGCACACAGGAGACACTTGGCAAACACAGTTTCTCCCCTCGGAAAGTACTGTGAGAAAGAGTCGCCATCCCGGATGCATGGCACTCTCCCTTCGAAGCCCTCCATGCAGCAGGCTTTCATGGACTCGGCTGCAGGCTTTGGTAGCTGGAGACACTGCAGCTCCTCTGGAGGCTCAGGGGCAATTGGCACACCCCTCCAAGGAAATGAGGCTAGTGTGATGAGCTCTTTCCAAAGAATGGCAAGCAGCCTGCTCCTTTCAATGAGACACACGTGTGGGGAGAGATGCTTGGCAGCAGAGAAGAAGCAAGAGGGCAGCCAGGGAGGGATTTGCACACAGCTTGAAGTCCCCAGACCTCCTGATTCGAAACCAGGGAATGCCAGCTCTGCCTGTCAGGCCCCATTCCCTAGTGGGCACCCAGATTCAGGATCTGCCCTTTCCCAGCTATGAAACCACACCCAGGCTGCACCCTGAGCCCTGCCAAGTTGGAACTTTGCTCGCCAGGTGGGCTGAATGGCATGACTGTGTCAGGGGAAAGAAGGACCTAGGAGGCCTTCCGGGAGCTGCCACGACATAGCAGTGCTCAGGAAAAGGCAGTCTCCTTTCTGTAGGCCGGATGCACACTGGAGTTTCCGCTTGAGGCAAGGAAGCTCAGCTAGGTGATCCCTGGCTGAAGGCAAAGCAGAGAGTTTTTCAGTGGAGCGCTGGCCCCATCTGCTGGCCGACAAGCATGGCAGGAGAAACCTCGCTGCAAATGAGTTCCTGAAGTGCTTTCCAAGCAGGAGGCAGCATGGCTGCAATAGTTTAGAAAGTCCTGCTTAGGACTACCCTCTGGCAACAGGGTGGGTGCCAAGGGCATGTGGGTTGGAGGGTGCTCAGAAGTCGCAGGGGAGGCTTTGGGCACCCGGTGCTCTCTGATGGAAAACACTGCAGGCCCGAGCATCCATGAATTCCTGCAAGGCTTTGGAGTGGGAAAGCTGTGCTTAGCAGAAGGCTCCCTGCCAAGTGCTGCAGGCCTTTGTGGATGCTGAAGCAGCAGCTGCCTTGAGGCTGCTGGTCCAGGGGCATGTGTGCCCAGGTCCGGAGTGCTGTAGGAGGAGCTCCTAGCAAGGGGCGAGCAAGCACCTTGTTTCCTTGGCATAGACTGGCCTGTGCACCCTGAGGCCTGCAGACGTGCAGACAGCGCAGGCAGCAAGGGCTTGTGGCAGGCAGATAAGGGGCAGCAGGCGTCTCACTTGAAAGTGGGCTCATGACTCTCTTGTTCTCCGGCCCCTGTGGCCGTGTGCAAGCACAGCCTCTGGACCTGCAGCTTCTGAGCAGTGCAAGAGACACACAGGAAACACCCAGGTGCCTTCTCTAGTGAACGGTGTTCCATCAAGGTCCTGCTTGCTGGCAGGGGCCTAGGCCAGCACAGGTCCTAGGGAGGCCAGGCTGAGGCTGGGATGGGTCCCGACCTAGCAGTGCTCAGGGCAAGCCTGGGACTGGAGGCCAGGCTGCAGGCTCATTCCAGCTTGGGCCTGGTGCAGAAAGCCTTCAGCTAGGACTTCCATGGGGTATAGTCAGCACAGTGGTTTTTGCCTGAAATCCATGTTCCTCACTCGGAGCCCCCTGCCTTTCAGCACACACTCCCTAGAAGTGTGTTCCTGAGGCAGTTGGACAGTTGGGGAAGTGGAGGCTCTCCCAGCATGGGAGGTCTGCCTAGAACCTTGCTCTGGCTGCAAAGAGGATTCCCTGCACCTCTGGCGCTGCGGTGAGAATTTCTGCACACAGGAGACACTTGGCACACACAGTGTTTCCCCATGGAAAGCACTGTGAGGAAGAATCTCTGCCAGGGATGCATGGCACTCTCCCATCGAAGCCCTCCATGCAGCAAGCTGTCATGGACTCGAGTGCAGGCCTTGGTGGCTGGAGAGACTGCAGCTCCTCTGGAGGCTCCAGGGCAATTGGCACACCCCTCCAAGGAAATGAGGCTTGTGGGATGAGCACTTTGCAAAGAATTGCAAGCAGCCTGCTCCTTTTGATGAGACACATGTGTGGGGAGAGAGACTTGACAGCAGAGAAGAAGCAAGAGGGCAATGAGGGATTGGATTTGCATGCAGCTTGGAGGCTCCATATCTCCTGCTTCGCAAGCAGGGAGTGCCAGGTCTGCCCATCATGCTCCATTACCAGCTGGGCACCCAGTTTCAGGATCTGCCCTTTCCCAGCCATGAAACCACACCCAGGCTGCACCCTGAGCCCTGCCAAGGGGGACCCTTGCCCGCCAGGTGGGCTGAATTGCATGACTGTGTCAGGGGAGAGAAGGCCCTAGGAGGCCTTCAGGGAACTGCCTCAACATAGCCCCGCTCAGGAAAGGCACTCCTCTTTCTGTGACCGGATGCACAATGGAGTATCTGCTTGAGGCAAAGAAGCTCAGCTAGGCGATCCCTGGCTGAAGGCAAAGCAGAGAGTTTTTCGGTGGAGCGCTGGCACCATCTGCCGGCCGACAAGCATGGAAGGAGAATCCTCACTCCAAATGAGGTCCTGAGGAGCTTTCCAAGCAGCAGGCAGGCTGCCTCCAGAAGCTTAGAGAGTCCTGCTTCGGACTATCCTCCGGCAACAGAGTGGGTGCCAAGGGCATGTGGGTTGGAGGGTGCTCGGAAGCTGCAGGGGAGGTTTTCAGCATCCAGTGCTCTCCGATGGAACACACTGCAGGCGCGAGCATCCATGAACTCCTGCAAGGCTTTGGAGTGGGAAAGCTGTGCTTAGCAGAGGGCTCCCTGCCAAATGCTGCAGGCCTATGTGGATGGCGAAGCTGCAGCTGTCTTGCAGTCTGCTTGTCCAGAGGTGCGTGTGCCCTGGTCCAGAGTGCTGTAGGAGGAGCTCCTAGCAATGGGAGAGCAAGCACCTTGTTTCCTTGGCATAGAATGGCCTGTGCACACAGAGGCCTGTCAGCAGTGAAGACAACGCAGGCAGCAAGAGGGGTGGCAGGCAGCTAAGTGGCGGCAGGCGTCCTGCTTGAAAGTGGGGTCATGACTGTTTTGTCCTCAGGCCCCAGTGTCCACGTGCACACACTGCCTCTGGACCTGCAGCTTCCGAGCAGTGCAAGAGAAACACAAGCAACACCCTGGGGCCTTCTCGAATGAACGGTGCTCCATCGAGGTCCTGCTGGCTGGCAGTGGCCTAGGCCAGCAAAGGCCCTAGGGAGGCCACGCTGAGGCTGGGATGGTTCCTGACCTAGCAGTGCCCAGGGCAAGCCTGGGACTGGAGGCCAGGCTGCAGGCTCATTCCAGCTTGGGCCTGGTGCAGAGAGCCTTCAGCTAAGACTTCCATGGGGAATGGTATGCGTAGTGATTTTTGCCTGCAATCCTCGTTCCTAACTCTCGCCAAACAGCCTGTTAGCCCACACTTGCTAGACGTGTGTTCCTGAGGCAGTTGGACAATAGGGCAAGTGGAGGCTCACCCAGCATGGGACGCCTGCCTTGAACATTGCCCTGGGTGCAAAGAGGATTCCCTGCACCTCTGGCACTGGGGAGAGCATTTCTGCACACAGGAGACACTTGGCAAACACAGTTTCTCCCCTCGGAAAGTACTGTGAGAAAGAGTCGCCATCCCGGATGCATGGCACTCTCCCTTCGAAGCCCTCCATGCAGCAGGCTTTCATGGACTCGGCTGCAGGCTTTGGTAGCTGGAGACACTGCAGCTCCTCTGGAGGCTCAGGGGCAATTGGCACACCCCTCCAAGGAAATGAGGCTAGTGTGATGAGCTCTTTCCAAAGAATGGCAAGCAGCCTGCTCCTTTCAATGAGACACACGTGTGGGGAGAGATGCTTGGCAGCAGAGAAGAAGCAAGAGGGCAGCCAGGGAGGGATTTGCACACAGCTTGAAGTCCCCAGACCTCCTGATTCGAAACCAGGGAATGCCAGCTCTGCCTGTCAGGCCCCATTCCCTAGTGGGCACCCAGATTCAGGATCTGCCCTTTCCCAGCTATGAAACCACACCCAGGCTGCACCCTGAGCCCTGCCAAGTTGGAACTTTGCTCGCCAGGTGGGCTGAAGGCATGACTGTGTCAGGGGAAAGAAGGACCTAGGAGGCCTTCCGGGAGCTGCCACAACATAGCAGTGCTCAGGAAAAGGCAGTCTCCTTTCTGTAGGCCGGATGCACACTGGAGTTTCCGCTTGAGGCAAGGAAGCTCAGCTAGGTGATCCCTGGCTGAAGGCAAAGCAGAGAGTTTTTCAGTGGAGCGCTGGCCCCATCTGCTGGCCGACAAGCATGGGAGGAGAAACCTCGCTGCAAATGAGTTCCTGAAGTGCTTTCCAAGCAGGAGGCAGCATGGCTGCAATAGTTTAGAAAGTCCTGCTTAGGACTACCCTCTGGCAACAGGGTGGGTGCCAAGGGCATGTGGGTTGGAGGGTGCTCAGAAGTCGCAGGGGAGGCTTTGGGCACCCAGTGCTCTCTGATGGAAAACACTGCAGGCCCGAGCATCCATGAATTCCTGCAAGGCTTTGGAGTGGGAAAGCTGTGCTTAGCAGAAGGCTCCCTGCCAAGTGCTGCAGGCCTTTGTGGATGCTGAAGCAGCAGCTGCCTTGAGGCTGCTGGTCCAGGGGCGTGTGTGCCCAGGTCCGGAGTGCTGTAGGAGGAGCTCCTAGCAAGGGGCGAGCAAGCACCTTGTTTCCTTGGCATAGACTGGCCTGTGCACCCTGAGGCCTGCAGACGTGCAGACAGCGCAGGCAGCAAGGGCTTGTGGCAGGCAGATAAGGGGCAGCAGGCGTCTCACTTGAAAGTGGGCTCATGACTCTCTTGTTCTCCGGCCCCTGTGGCCGTGTGCAAGCACAGCCTCTGGACCTGCAGCTTCTGAGCAGTGCAAGAGACACACAGGAAACACCCAGGTGCCTTCTCTAGTGAACGGTGTTCCATCAAGGTCCTGCTTGCTGGCAGGGGCCTAGGCCAGCACAGGTCCTAGGGAGGCCAGGCTGAGGCTGGGATGGGTCCCGACCTAGCAGTGCTCAGGGCAAGCCTGGGACTGGAGGCCAGGCTGCAGGCTCATTCCAGCTTGGGCCTGGTGCAGAAAGCCTTCAGCTAGGACTTCCATGGGGTATAGTCAGCACAGTGGTTTTTGCCTGAAATCCATGTTCCTCACTCGGAGCCCCCTGCCTTTCAGCACACACTCCCTAGAAGTGTGTTCCTGAGGCAGTTGGACAGTTGGGGAAGTGGAGGCTCTCCCAGCATGGGAGGTCTGCCTAGAACCTTGCTCTGGCTGCAAAGAGGATTCCCTGCACCTCTGGCGCTGCGGTGAGATTTTCTGCACACAGGAGACACTTGGCACACACAGTGTTTCCCCATGGAAAGCACTGTGAGGAAGAATCTCTGCCAGGGATGCATGGCACTCTCCCATCGAAGCCCTCCATGCAGCAAGCTGTCATGGACTCGAGTGCAGGCCTTGGTGGCTGGAGAGACTGCAGCTCCTCTGGAGGCTCCGGGGCAATTGGCACACCCCTCCAAGGAAATGAGGCTTGTGGGATGAGCACTTTGCAAAGAATTGCAAGCAGCCTGCTCCTTTTGATGAGACACATGTGTGGGGAGAGAGACTTGACAGCAGAGAAGAAGCAAGAGGGCAATGAGGGATTGGATTTGCATGCAGCTTGGAGGCTCCATATCTCCTGCTTCGCAAGCAGGGAGTGCCAGGTCTGCCCATCATGCTCCATTACCAGCTGGGCACCCAGTTTCAGGATCTGCCCTTTCCCAGCCATGAAACCACACCCAGGCTGCACCCTGAGCCCTGCCAAGGGGGACCCTTGCCCGCCAGGTGGGCTGAATTGCATGACTGTGTCAGGGGAGAGAAGGCCCTAGGAGGCCTTCAGGGAACTGCCTCAACATAGCCCCGCTCAGGAAAGGCACTCCTCTTTCTGTGACCGGATGCACAATGGAGTATCTGCTTGAGGCAAAGAAGCTCAGCTAGGCGATCCCTGGCTGAAGGCAAAGCAGAGAGTTTTTCGGTGGAGCGCTGGCACCATCTGCCGGCCGACAAGCATGGAAGGAGAATCCTCACTCCAAATGAGGTCCTGAGGAGCTTTCCAAGCAGCAGGCAGGCTGCCTCCAGAAGCTTAGAGAGTCCTGCTTCGGACTATCCTCCGGCAACAGAGTGGGTGCCAAGGGCATGTGGGTTGGAGGGTGCTCGGAAGCTGCAGGGGAGGTTTTCAGCATCCAGTGCTCTCCGATGGAACACACTGCAGGCGCGAGCATCCATGAACTCCTGCAAGGCTTTGGAGTGGGAAAGCTGTGCTTAGCAGAGGGCTCCCTGCCAAATGCTGCAGGCCTATGTGGATGGCGAAGCTGCAGCTGTCTTGCAGTCTGCTTGTCCAGAGGTGCGTGTGCCCTGGTCCAGAGTGCTGTAGGAGGAGCCCCTAGCAACGGGAGAGCAAGCACCTTGTTTCCTTGGCATAGAATGGCCTGTGCACACAGAGGCCTGTCAGCAGTGAAGACAACGCAGGCAGCAAGAGGGGTGGCAGGCAGCTAAGTGGCGGCAGGCGTCCTGCTTGAAAGTGGGGTCATGACTGTTTTGTCCTCAGGCCCCAGTGTCCACGTGCACACACTGCCTCTGGACCTGCAGCTTCCGAGCAGTGCAAGAGAAACACAAGCAACACCCTGGGGCCTTCTCGAATGAACGGTGCTCCATCGAGGTCCTGCTGGCTGGCAGTGGCCTAGGCCAGCAAAGGCCCTAGGGAGGCCACGCTGAGGCTGGGATGGTTCCTGACCTAGCAGTGCCCAGGGCAAGCCTGGGACTGGAGGCCAGGCTGCAGGCTCATTCCAGCTTGGGCCTGGTGCAGAGAGCCTTCAGCTAAGACTTCCATGGGGAATGGTATGCGTAGTGATTTTTGCCTGCAATCCTCGTTCCTAACTCTCGCCAAACAGCCTGTTAGCCCACACTTGCTAGACGTGTGTTCCTGAGGCAGTTGGACAATAGGGCAAGTGGAGGCTCACCCAGCATGGGACGCCTGCCTTGAACATTGCCCTGGGTGCAAAGAGGATTCCCTGCACCTCTGGCACTGGGGAGAGCATTTCTGCACACAGGAGACACTTGGCAAACACAGTTTCTCCCCTCGGAAAGTACTGTGAGAAAGAGTCGCCATCCCGGATGCATGGCACTCTCCCTTCGAAGCCCTCCATGCAGCAGGCTTTCATGGACTCGGCTGCAGGCTTTGGTAGCTGGAGACACTGCAGCTCCTCTGGAGGCTCAGGGGCAATTGGCACACCCCTCCAAGGAAATGAGGCTAGTGTGATGAGCTCTTTCCAAAGAATGGCAAGCAGCCTGCTCCTTTCAATGAGACACACGTGTGGGGAGAGATGCTTGGCAGCAGAGAAGAAGCAAGAGGGCAGCCAGGGAGGGATTTGCACACAGCTTGAAGTCCCCAGACCTCCTGATTCGAAACCAGGGAATGCCAGCTCTGCCTGTCAGGCCCCATTCCCTAGTGGGCACCCAGATTCAGGATCTGCCCTTTCCCAGCTATGAAACCACACCCAGGCTGCACCCTGAGCCCTGCCAAGTTGGAACTTTGCTCGCCAGGTGGGCTGAATGGCATGACTGTGTCAGGGGAAAGAAGGACCTAGGAGGCCTTCCGGGAGCTGCCACGACATAGCAGTGCTCAGGAAAAGGCAGTCTCCTTTCTGTAGGCCGGATGCACACTGGAGTTTCCGCTTGAGGCAAGGAAGCTCAGCTAGGTGATCCCTGGCTGAAGGCAAAGCAGAGAGTTTTTCAGTGGAGCGCTGGCCCCATCTGCTGGCCGACAAGCATGGGAGGAGAAACCTCGCTGCAAATGAGTTCCTGAAGTGCTTTCCAAGCAGGAGGCAGCATGGCTGCAATAGTTTAGAAAGTCCTGCTTAGGACTACCCTCTGGCAACAGGGTGGGTGCCAAGGGCATGTGGGTTGGAGGGTGCTCAGAAGTCGCAGGGGAGGCTTTGGGCACCCGGTGCTCTCTGATGGAAAACACTGCAGGCCCGAGCATCCATGAATTCCTGCAAGGCTTTGGAGTGGGAAAGCTGTGCTTAGCAGAAGGCTCCCTGCCAAGTGCTGCAGGCCTTTGTGGATGCTGAAGCAGCAGCTGCCTTGAGGCTGCTGGTCCAGGGGCGTGTGTGCCCAGGTCCGGAGTGCTGTAGGAGGAGCTCCTAGCAAGGGGCGAGCAAGCACCTTGTTTCCTTGGCATAGACTGGCCTGTGCACCCTGAGGCCTGCAGACGTGCAGACAGCGCAGGCAGCAAGGGCTTGTGGCAGGCAGATAAGGGGCAGCAGGCGTCTCACTTGAAAGTGGGCTCATGACTCTCTTGTTCTCCGGCCCCTGTGGCCGTGTGCAAGCACAGCCTCTGGACCTGCAGCTTCTGAGCAGTGCAAGAGACACACAGGAAACACCCAGGTGCCTTCTCTAGTGAACGGTGTTCCATCAAGGTCCTGCTTGCTGGCAGGGGCCTAGGCCAGCACAGGTCCTAGGGAGGCCAGGCTGAGGCTGGGATGGGTCCCGACCTAGCAGTGCTCAGGGCAAGCCTGGGACTGGAGGCCAGGCTGCAGGCTCATTCCAGCTTGGGCCTGGTGCAGAAAGCCTTCAGCTAGGACTTCCATGGGGTATAGTCAGCACAGTGGTTTTTGCCTGAAATCCATGTTCCTCACTCGGAGCCCCCTGCCTTTCAGCACACACTCCCTAGAAGTGTGTTCCTGAGGCAGTTGGACAGTTGGGGAAGTGGAGGCTCTCCCAGCATGGGAGGTCTGCCTAGAACCTTGCTCTGGCTGCAAAGAGGATTCCCTGCACCTCTGGCGCTGCGGTGAGATTTTCTGCACACAGGAGACACTTGGCACACACAGTGTTTCCCCATGGAAAGCACTGTGAGGAAGAATCTCTGCCAGGGATGCATGGCACTCTCCCATCGAAGCCCTCCATGCAGCAAGCTGTCATGGACTCGAGTGCAGGCCTTGGTGGCTGGAGAGACTGCAGCTCCTCTGGAGGCTCCGGGGCAATTGGCACACCCCTCCAAGGAAATGAGGCTTGTGGGATGAGCACTTTGCAAAGAATTGCAAGCAGCCTGCTCCTTTTGATGAGACACATGTGTGGGGAGAGAGACTTGACAGCCGAGAAGAAGCAAGAGGGCAATGAGGGATTGGATTTGCATGCAGCTTGGAGGCTCCATATCTCCTGCTTCGCAAGCAGGGAGTGCCAGGTCTGCCCATCATGCTCCATTACCAGCTGGGCACCCAGTTTCAGGATCTGCCCTTTCCCAGCCATGAAACCACACCCAGGCTGCACCCTGAGCCCTGCCAAGGGGGACCCTTGCCCGCCAGGTGGGCTGAATTGCATGACTGTGTCAGGGGAGAGAAGGCCCTAGGAGGCCTTCAGGGAACTGCCTCAACATAGCCCCGCTCAGGAAAGGCACTCCTCTTTCTGTGACCGGATGCACAATGGAGTATCTGCTTGAGGCAAAGAAGCTCAGCTAGGCGATCCCTGGCTGAAGGCAAAGCAGAGAGTTTTTCGGTGGAGCGCTGGCACCATCTGCCGGCCGACAAGCATGGAAGGAGAATCCTCACTCCAAATGAGGTCCTGAGGAGCTTTCCAAGCAGCAGGCAGGCTGCCTCCAGAAGCTTAGAGAGTCCTGCTTCGGACTATCCTCCGGCAACAGAGTGGGTGCCAAGGGCATGTGGGTTGGAGGGTGCTCGGAAGCTGCAGGGGAGGTTTTCAGCATCCAGTGCTCTCCGATGGAACACACTGCAGGCGCGAGCATCCATGAACTCCTGCAAGGCTTTGGAGTGGGAAAGCTGTGCTTAGCAGAGGGCTCCCTGCCAAATGCTGCAGGCCTATGTGGATGGCGAAGCTGCAGCTGTCTTGCAGTCTGCTTGTCCAGAGGTGCGTGTGCCCTGGTCCAGAGTGCTGTAGGAGGAGCCCCTAGCAACGGGAGAGCAAGCACCTTGTTTCCTTGGCATAGAATGGCCTGTGCACACAGAGGCCTGTCAGCAGTGAAGACAACGCAGGCAGCAAGAGGGGTGGCAGGCAGCTAAGTGGCGGCAGGCGTCCTGCTTGAAAGTGGGGTCATGACTGTTTTGTCCTCAGGCCCCAGTGTCCACGTGCACACACTGCCTCTGGACCTGCAGCTTCCGAGCAGTGCAAGAGAAACACAAGCAACACCCTGGGGCCTTCTCGAATGAACGGTGCTCCATCGAGGTCCTGCTGGCTGGCAGTGGCCTAGGCCAGCAAAGGCCCTAGGGAGGCCACGCTGAGGCTGGGATGGTTCCTGACCTAGCAGTGCCCAGGGCAAGCCTGGGACTGGAGGCCAGGCTGCAGGCTCATTCCAGCTTGGGCCTGGTGCAGAGAGCCTTCAGCTAAGACTTCCATGGGGAATGGTATGCGTAGTGATTTTTGCCTGCAATCCTCGTTCCTAACTCTCGCCAAACAGCCTGTTAGCCCACACTTGCTAGACGTGTGTTCCTGAGGCAGTTGGACAATAGGGCAAGTGGAGGCTCACCCAGCATGGGACGCCTGCCTTGAACATTGCCCTGGGTGCAAAGAGGATTCCCTGCACCTCTGGCACTGGGGAGAGCATTTCTGCACACAGGAGACACTTGGCAAACACAGTTTCTCCCCTCGGAAAGTACTGTGAGAAAGAGTCGCCATCCCGGATGCATGGCACTCTCCCTTCGAAGCCCTCCATGCAGCAGGCTTTCATGGACTCGGCTGCAGGCTTTGGTAGCTGGAGACACTGCAGCTCCTCTGGAGGCTCAGGGGCAATTGGCACACCCCTCCAAGGAAATGAGGCTAGTGTGATGAGCTCTTTCCAAAGAATGGCAAGCAGCCTGCTCCTTTCAATGAGACACACGTGTGGGGAGAGATGCTTGGCAGCAGAGAAGAAGCAAGAGGGCAGCCAGGGAGGGATTTGCACACAGCTTGAAGTCCCCAGACCTCCTGATTCGAAACCAGGGAATGCCAGCTCTGCCTGTCAGGCCCCATTCCCTAGTGGGCACCCAGATTCAGGATCTGCCCTTTCCCAGCTATGAAACCACACCCAGGCTGCACCCTGAGCCCTGCCAAGTTGGAACTTTGCTCGCCAGGTGGGCTGAATGGCATGACTGTGTCAGGGGAAAGAAGGACCTAGGAGGCCTTCCGGGAGCTGCCACGACATAGCAGTGCTCAGGAAAAGGCAGTCTCCTTTCTGTAGGCCGGATGCACACTGGAGTTTCCGCTTGAGGCAAGGAAGCTCAGCTAGGTGATCCCTGGCTGAAGGCAAAGCAGAGAGTTTTTCAGTGGAGCGCTGGCCCCATCTGCTGGCCGACAAGCATGGGAGGAGAAACCTCGCTGCAAATGAGTTCCTGAAGTGCTTTCCAAGCAGGAGGCAGCATGGCTGCAATAGTTTAGAAAGTCCTGCTTAGGACTACCCTCTGGCAACAGGGTGGGTGCCAAGGGCATGTGGGTTGGAGGGTGCTCAGAAGTCGCAGGGGAGGCTTTGGGCACCCGGTGCTCTCTGATGGAAAACACTGCAGGCCCGAGCATCCATGAATTCCTGCAAGGCTTTGGAGTGGGAAAGCTGTGCTTAGCAGAAGGCTCCCTGCCAAGTGCTGCAGGCCTTTGTGGATGCTGAAGCAGCAGCTGCCTTGAGGCTGCTGGTCCAGGGGCGTGTGTGCCCAGGTCCGGAGTGCTGTAGGAGGAGCTCCTAGCAAGGGGCGAGCAAGCACCTTGTTTCCTTGGCATAGACTGGCCTGTGCACCCTGAGGCCTGCAGACGTGCAGACAGCGCAGGCAGCAAGGGCTTGTGGCAGGCAGATAAGGGGCAGCAGGCGTCTCACTTGAAAGTGGGCTCATGACTCTCTTGTTCTCCGGCCCCTGTGGCCGTGTGCAAGCACAGCCTCTGGACCTGCAGCTTCTGAGCAGTGCAAGAGACACACAGGAAACACCCAGGTGCCTTCTCTAGTGAACGGTGTTCCATCAAGGTCCTGCTTGCTGGCAGGGGCCTAGGCCAGCACAGGTCCTAGGGAGGCCAGGCTGAGGCTGGGATGGGTCCCGACCTAGCAGTGCTCAGGGCAAGCCTGGGACTGGAGGCCAGGCTGCAGGCTCATTCCAGCTTGGGCCTGGTGCAGAAAGCCTTCAGCTAGGACTTCCATGGGGTATAGTCAGCACAGTGGTTTTTGCCTGAAATCCATGTTCCTCACTCGGAGCCCCCTGCCTTTCAGCACACACTCCCTAGAAGTGTGTTCCTGAGGCAGTTGGACAGTTGGGGAAGTGGAGGCTCTCCCAGCATGGGAGGTCTGCCTAGAACCTTGCTCTGGCTGCAAAGAGGATTCCCTGCACCTCTGGCGCTGCGGTGAGATTTTCTGCACACAGGAGACACTTGGCACACACAGTGTTTCCCCATGGAAAGCACTGTGAGGAAGAATCTCTGCCAGGGATGCATGGCACTCTCCCATCGAAGCCCTCCATGCAGCAAGCTGTCATGGACTCGAGTGCAGGCCTTGGTGGCTGGAGAGACTGCAGCTCCTCTGGAGGCTCCGGGGCAATTGGCACACCCCTCCAAGGAAATGAGGCTTGTGGGATGAGCACTTTGCAAAGAATTGCAAGCAGCCTGCTCCTTTTGATGAGACACATGTGTGGGGAGAGAGACTTGACAGCAGAGAAGAAGCAAGAGGGCAATGAGGGATTGGATTTGCATGCAGCTTGGAGGCTCCATATCTCCTGCTTCGCAAGCAGGGAGTGCCAGGTCTGCCCATCATGCTCCATTACCAGCTGGGCACCCAGTTTCAGGATCTGCCCTTTCCCAGCCATGAAACCACACCCAGGCTGCACCCTGAGCCCTGCCAAGGGGGACCCTTGCCCGCCAGGTGGGCTGAATTGCATGACTGTGTCAGGGGAGAGAAGGCCCTAGGAGGCCTTCAGGGAACTGCCTCAACATAGCCCCGCTCAGGAAAGGCACTCCTCTTTCTGTGACCGGATGCACAATGGAGTATCTGCTTGAGGCAAAGAAGCTCAGCTAGGCGATCCCTGGCTGAAGGCAAAGCAGAGAGTTTTTCGGTGGAGCGCTGGCACCATCTGCCGGCCGACAAGCATGGAAGGAGAATCCTCACTCCAAATGAGGTCCTGAGGAGCTTTCCAAGCAGCAGGCAGGCTGCCTCCAGAAGCTTAGAGAGTCCTGCTTCGGACTATCCTCCGGCAACAGAGTGGGTGCCAAGGGCATGTGGGTTGGAGGGTGCTCGGAAGCTGCAGGGGAGGTTTTCAGCATCCAGTGCTCTCCGATGGAACACACTGCAGGCGCGAGCATCCATGAACTCCTGCAAGGCTTTGGAGTGGGAAAGCTGTGCTTAGCAGAGGGCTCCCTGCCAAATGCTGCAGGCCTATGTGGATGGCGAAGCTGCAGCTGTCTTGCAGTCTGCTTGTCCAGAGGTGCGTGTGCCCTGGTCCAGAGTGCTGTAGGAGGAGCTCCTAGCAACGGGAGAGCAAGCACCTTGTTTCCTTGGCATAGAATGGCCTGTGCACACAGAGGCCTGTCAGCAGTGAAGACAACGCAGGCAGCAAGAGGGGTGGCAGGCAGCTAAGTGGCGGCAGGCGTCCTGCTTGAAAGTGGGGTCATGACTGTTTTGTCCTCAGGCCCCAGTGTCCACGTGCACACACTGCCTCTGGACCTGCAGCTTCCGAGCAGTGCAAGAGAAACACAAGCAACACCCTGGGGCCTTCTCGAATGAACGGTGCTCCATCGAGGTCCTGCTGGCTGGCAGTGGCCTAGGCCAGCAAAGGCCCTAGGGAGGCCAGGCTGAGGCTGGGATGGTTCCTGACCTAGCAGTGCCCAGGGCAAGCCTGGGACTGGAGGCCAGGCTGCAGGCTCATTCCAGCTTGGGCCTGGTGCAGAGAGCCTTCAGCTAAGACTTCCATGGGGAATGGTATGCGTACTGATTTTTGCCTGCTATCCTCGTTCCTAACTCTCGCCAAACAGCCTGTTAGCCCACACTTGCTAGACGTGTGTTCCTGAGGCAGTTGGACAATAGGGCAAGTGGAGGCTCACCCAGCATGGGACGCCTGTCTTGAACATTGCCCTGAGTGCAAAGAGGATTCCCTGCACCTCTGGCACTGGGGAGAGCATTTCTGCACACAGGAGACACTTGGCAAACACAGTTTCTCCCCTCGGAAAGTACTGTGAGAAAGAGTCGCCATCCCGGATGCATGGCACTCTCCCTTCGAAGCCCTCCATGCAGCAGGCTTTCATGGACTCGGCTGCAGGCTTTGGTAGCTGGAGACACTGCAGCTCCTCTGGAGGCTCAGGGGCAATTGGCACACCCCTCCAAGGAAATGAGGCTAGTGTGATGAGCTCTTTCCAAAGAATGGCAAGCAGCCTGCTCCTTTCAATGAGACACACGTGTGGGGAGAGATGCTTGGCAGCAGAGAAGAAGCAAGAGGGCAGCCAGGGAGGGATTTGCACACAGCTTGAAGTCCCCAGACCTCCTGATTCGAAACCAGGGAATGCCAGCTCTGCCTGTCAGGCCCCATTCCCTAGTGGGCACCCAGATTCAGGATCTGCCCTTTCCCAGCTATGAAACCACACCCAGGCTGCACCCTGAGCCCTGCCAAGTTGGAACTTTGCTCGCCAGGTGGGCTGAATGGCATGACTGTGTCAGGGGAAAGAAGGACCTAGGAGGCCTTCCGGGAGCTGCCACGACATAGCAGTGCTCAGGAAAAGGCAGTCTCCTTTCTGTAGGCCGGATGCACACTGGAGTTTCCGCTTGAGGCAAGGAAGCTCAGCTAGGTGATCCCTGGCTGAAGGCAAAGCAGAGAGTTTTTCAGTGGAGCGCTGGCCCCATCTGCTGGCCGACAAGCATGGGAGGAGAAACCTCGCTGCAAATGAGTTCCTGAAGTGCTTTCCAAGCAGGAGGCAGCATGGCTCCAATAGTTTAGAAAGTCCTGCTTAGGACTACCCTCTGGCAACAGGGTGGGTGCCAAGGGCATGTGGGTTGGAGGGTGCTCAGAAGTCGCAGGGGAGGCTTTGGGCACCCGGTGCTCTCTGATGGAAAACACTGCAGGCCCGAGCATCCATGAATTCCTGCAAGGCTTTGGAGTGGGAAAGCTGTGCTTAGCAGAAGGCTCCCTGCCAAGTGCTGCAGGCCTTTGTGGATGCTGAAGCAGCAGCTGCCTTGAGGCTGCTGGTCCAGGGGCGTGTGTGCCCAGGTCCGGAGTGCTGTAGGAGGAGCTCCTAGCAAGGGGCGAGCAAGCACCTTGTTTCCTTGGCATAGACTGGCCTGTGCACCCTGAGGCCTGCAGACGTGCAGACAGCGCAGGCAGCAAGGGCTTGTGGCAGGCAGATAAGGGGCAGCAGGCGTCTCACTTGAAAGTGGGCTCATGACTCTCTTGTTCTCCGGCCCCTGTGGCCGTGTGCAAGCACAGCCTCTGGACCTGCAGCTTCTGAGCAGTGCAAGAGACACACAGGAAACACCCAGGTGCCTTCTCTAGTGAACGGTGTTCCATCAAGGTCCTGCTTGCTGGCAGGGGCCTAGGCCAGCACAGGTCCTAGGGAGGCCAGGCTGAGGCTGGGATGGGTCCCGACCTAGCAGTGCTCAGGGCAAGCCTGGGACTGGAGGCCAGGCTGCAGGCTCATTCCAGCTTGGGCCTGGTGCAGAAAGCCTTCAGCTAGGACTTCCATGGGGTATAGTCAGCACAGTGGTTTTTGCCTGAAATCCATGTTCCTCACTCGGAGCCCCCTGCCTTTCAGCACACACTCCCTAGAAGTGTGTTCCTGAGGCAGTTGGACAGTTGGGGAAGTGGAGGCTCTCCCAGCATGGGAGGTCTGCCTAGAACCTTGCTCTGGCTGCAAAGAGGATTCCCTGCACCTCTGGCGCTGCAGTGAGATTTTCTGCACACAGGAGACACTTGGCACACACAGTGTTTCCCCATGGAAATCACTGTGAGGAAGAATCTCTGCCAGGGATGCATGGCACTCTCCCATCGAAGCCCTCCATGCAGCAAGCTGTCATGGACTCGAGTGCAGGCCTTGGTGGCTGGAGAGACTGCAGCTCCTCTGGAGGCTCCGGGGCAATTGGCACACCCCTCCAAGGAAATGAGGCTTGTGGGATGAGCACTTTGCAAAGAATTGCAAGCAGCCTGCTCCTTTTGATGAGACACATGTGTGGGGAGAGAGACTTGACAGCAGAGAAGAAGCAAGAGGGCAATGAGGGATTGGATTTGCATGCAGCTTGGAGGCTCCATATCTCCTGCTTCGCAAGCAGGGAGTGCCAGGTCTGCCCATCATGCTCCATTACCAGCTGGGCACCCAGTTTCAGGATCTGCCCTTTCCCAGCCATGAAACCACACCCAGGCTGCACCCTGAGCCCTGCCAAGGGGGACCCTTGCCCGCCAGGTGGGCTGAATTGCATGACTGTGTCAGGGGAGAGAAGGCCCTAGGAGGCCTTCAGGGAACTGCCTCAACATAGCCCCGCTCAGGAAAGGCACTCCTCTTTCTGTGACCGGATGCACAATGGAGTATCTGCTTGAGGCAAAGAAGCTCAGCTAGGCGATCCCTGGCTGAAGGCAAAGCAGAGAGTTTTTCGGTGGAGCGCTGGCACCATCTGCCGGCCGACAAGCATGGAAGGAGAATCCTCACTCCAAATGAGGTCCTGAGGAGCTTTCCAAGCAGCAGGCAGGCTGCCTCCAGAAGCTTAGAGAGTCCTGCTTCGGACTATCCTCCGGCAACAGAGTGGGTGCCAAGGGCATGTGGGTTGGAGGGTGCTCGGAAGCTGCAGGGGAGGTTTTCAGCATCCAGTGCTCTCCAATGGAACACACTGCAGGCGCGAGCATCCATGAACTCCTGCAAGGCTTTGGAGTGGGAAAGCTGTGCTTAGCAGAGGGCTCCCTGCCAAATGCTGCAGGCCTATGTGGATGGCGAAGCTGCAGCTGTCTTGCAGTCTGCTTGTCCAGAGGTGCGTGTGCCCTGGTCCAGAGTGCTGTAGGAGGAGCTCCTAGCAACGGGAGAGCAAGCACCTTGTTTCCTTGGCATAGAATGGCCTGTGCACACAGAGGCCTGTCAGCAGTGAAGACAACGCAGGCAGCAAGAGGGGTGGCAGGCAGCTAAGTGGCGGCAGGCGTCCTGCTTGAAAGTGGGGTCATGACTGTTTTGTCCTCAGGCCCCAGTGTCCACGTGCACACACTGCCTCTGGACCTGCAGCTTCCGAGCAGTGCAAGAGAAACACAAGCAACACCCTGGGGCCTTCTCGAATGAACGGTGCTCCATCGAGGTCCTGCTGGCTGGCAGTGGCCTAGGCCAGCAAAGGCCCTAGGGAGGCCAGGCTGAGGCTGGGATGGTTCCTGACCTAGCAGTGCCCAGGGCAAGCCTGGGACTGGAGGCCAGGCTGCAGGCTCATTCCAGCTTGGGCCTGGTGCAGAGAGCCTTCAGCTAAGACTTCCATGGGGAATGGTATGCGTAGTGATTTTTGCCTGCAATCCTCGTTCCTAACTCTCGCCAAACAGCCTGTTAGCCCACACTTGCTAGACGTGTGTTCCTGAGGCAGTTGGACAATAGGGCAAGTGGAGGCTCACCCAGCATGGGACGCCTGCCTTGAACATTGCCCTGGGTGCAAAGAGGATTCCCTGCACCTCTGGCACTGGGGAGAGCATTTCTGCACACAGGAGACACTTGGCAAACACAGTTTCTCCCCTCGGAAAGTACTGTGAGAAAGAGTCGCCATCCCGGATGCATGGCACTCTCCCTTCGAAGCCCTCCATGCAGCAGGCTTTCATGGACTCGGCTGCAGGCTTTGGTAGCTGGAGACACTGCAGCTCCTCTGGAGGCTCAGGGGCAATTGGCACACCCCTCCAAGGAAATGAGGCTAGTGTGATGAGCTCTTTCCAAAGAATGGCAAGCAGCCTGCTCCTTTCAATGAGACACACGTGTGGGGAGAGATGCTTGGCAGCAGAGAAGAAGCAAGAGGGCAGCCAGGGAGGGATTTGCACACAGCTTGAAGTCCCCAGACCTCCTGATTCGAAACCAGGGAATGCCAGCTCTGCCTGTCAGGCCCCATTCCCTAGTGGGCACCCAGATTCAGGATCTGCCCTTTCCCAGCTATGAAACCACACCCAGGCTGCACCCTGAGCCCTGCCAAGTTGGAACTTTGCTCGCCAGGTGGGCTGAATGGCATGACTGTGTCAGGGGAAAGAAGGACCTAGGAGGCCTTCCGGGAGCTGCCACGACATAGCAGTGCTCAGGAAAAGGCAGTCTCCTTTCTGTAGGCCGGATGCACACTGGAGTTTCCGCTTGAGGCAAGGAAGCTCAGCTAGGTGATCCCTGGCTGAAGGCAAAGCAGAGAGTTTTTCAGTGGAGCGCTGGCCCCATCTGCTGGCCGACAAGCATGGGAGGAGAAACCTCGCTGCAAATGAGTTCCTGAAGTGCTTTCCAAGCAGGAGGCAGCATGGCTGCAATAGTTTAGAAAGTCCTGCTTAGGACTACCCTCTGGCAACAGGGTGGGTGCCAAGGGCATGTGGGTTGGAGGGTGCTCAGAAGTCACAGGGGAGGCTTTGGGCACCCGGTGCTCTCTGATGGAAAACACTGCAGGCCCGAGCATCCATGAATTCCTGCAAGGCTTTGGAGTGGGAAAGCTGTGCTTAGCAGAAGGCTCCCTGCCAAGTGCTGCAGGCCTTTGTGGATGCTGAAGCAGCAGCTGCCTTGAGGCTGCTGGTCCAGGGGCGTGTGTGCCCAGGTCCGGAGTGCTGTAGGAGGAGCTCCTAGCAAGGGGCGAGCAAGCACCTTGTTTCCTTGGCATAGACTGGCCTGTGCACCCTGAGGCCTGCAGACGTGCAGACAGCGCAGGCAGCAAGGGCTTGTGGCAGGCAGATAAGGGGCAGCAGGCGTCTCACTTGAAAGTGGGCTCATGACTCTCTTGTTCTCCGGCCCCTGTGGCCGTGTGCAAGCACAGCCTCTGGACCTGCAGCTTCTGAGCAGTGCAAGAGACACACAGGAAACACCCAGGTGCCTTCTCTAGTGAACGGTGTTCCATCAAGGTCCTGCTTGCTGGCAGGGGCCTAGGCCAGCACAGGTCCTAGGGAGGCCAGGCTGAGGCTGGGATGGGTCCCGACCTAGCAGTGCTCAGGGCAAGCCTGGGACTGGAGGCCAGGCTGCAGGCTCATTCCAGCTTGGGCCTGGTGCAGAAAGCCTTCAGCTAGGACTTCCATGGGGTATAGTCAGCACAGTGGTTTTTGCCTGAAATCCATGTTCCTCACTCGGAGCCCCCTGCCTTTCAGCACACACTCCCTAGAAGTGTGTTCCTGAGGCAGTTGGACAGTTGGGGAAGTGGAGGCTCTCCCAGCATGGGAGGTCTGCCTAGAACCTTGCTCTGGCTGCAAAGAGGATTCCCTGCACCTCTGGCGCTGCGGTGAGAATTTCTGCACACAGGAGACACTTGGCACACACAGTGTTTCCCCATGGAAAGCACTGTGAGGAAGAATCTCTGCCAGGGATGCATGGCACTCTCCCATCGAAGCCCTCCATGCAGCAAGCTGTCATGGACTCGAGTGCAGGCCTTGGTGGCTGGAGAGACTGCAGCTCCTCTGGAGGCTCCGGGGCAATTGGCACACCCCTCCAAGGAAATGAGGCTTGTGGGATGAGCACTTTGCAAAGAATTGCAAGCAGCCTGCTCCTTTTGATGAGACACATGTGTGGGGAGAGAGACTTGACAGCAGAGAAGAAGCAAGAGGGCAATGAGGGATTGGATTTGCATGCAGCTTGGAGGCTCCATATCTCCTGCTTCGCAAGCAGGGAGTGCCAGGTCTGCCCATCATGCTCCATTACCAGCTGGGCACCCAGTTTCAGGATCTGCCCTTTCCCAGCCATGAAACCACACCCAGGCTGCACCCTGAGCCCTGCCAAGGGGGACCCTTGCCCGCCAGGTGGGCTGAATTGCATGACTGTGTCAGGGGAGAGAAGGCCCTAGGAGGCCTTCAGGGAACTGCCTCAACATAGCCCTGCTCAGGAAAGGCACTCCTCTTTCTGTGACCGGATGCACAATGGAGTATCTGCTTGAGGCAAAGAAGCTCAGCTAGGCGATCCCTGGCTGAAGGCAAAGCAGAGAGTTTTTCGGTGGAGCGCTGGCACCATCTGCCGGCCGACAAGCATGGAAGGAGAATCCTCACTCCAAATGAGGTCCTGAGGAGCTTTCCAAGCAGCAGGCAGGCTGCCTCCAGAAGCTTAGAGAGTCCTGCTTCGGACTATCCTCCGGCAACAGAGTGGGTGCCAAGGGCATGTGGGTTGGAGGGTGCTCGGAAGCTGCAGGGGAGGTTTTCAGCATCCAGTGCTCTCCGATGGAACACACTGCAGGCGCGAGCATCCATGAACTCCTGCAAGGCTTTGGAGTGGGAAAGCTGTGCTTAGCAGAGGGCTCCCTGCCAAATGCTGCAGGCCTATGTGGATGGTGAAGCTGCAGCTGTCTTGCAGTCTGCTTGTCCAGAGGTGCGTGTGCCCTGGTCCAGAGTGCTGTAGGAGGAGCTCCTAGCAACGGGAGAGCAAGCACCTTGTTTCCTTGGCATAGAATGGCCTGTGCACACAGAGGCCTGTCAGCAGTGAAGACAACGCAGGCAGCAAGAGGGGTGGCAGGCAGCTAAGTGGCGGCAGGCGTCCTGCTTGAAAGTGGGGTCATGACTGTTTTGTCCTCAGGCCCCAGTGTCCACGTGCACACACTGCCTCTGGACCTGCAGCTTCCGAGCAGTGCAAGAGAAACACAAGCAACACCCTGGGGCCTTCTCGAATGAACGGTGCTCCATCGAGGTCCTGCTGGCTGGCAGTGGCCTAGGCCAGCAAAGGCCCTAGGGAGGCCAGGCTGAGGCTGGGATGGTTCCTGACCTAGCAGTGCCCAGGGCAAGCCTGGGACTGGAGGCCAGGCTGCAGGCTCATTCCAGCTTGGGCCTGGTGCAGAGAGCCTTCAGCTAAGACTTCCATGGGGAATGGTATGCGTAGTGATTTTTGCCTGCAATCCTCGTTCCTAACTCTCGCCAAACAGCCTGTTAGCCCACACTTGCTAGACGTGTGTTCCTGAGGCAGTTGGACAATAGGGCAAGTGGAGGCTCACCCAGCATGGGACGCCAGCCTTGAACATTGCCCTGGGTGCAAAGAGGATTCCCTGCACCTCTGGCACTGGGGAGAGCATTTCTGCACACAGGAGACACTTGGCAAACACAGTTTCTCCCCTCGGAAAGTACTGTGAGAAAGAGTCGCCATCCCGGATGCATGGCACTCTCCCTTCGAAGCCCTCCATGCAGCAGGCTTTCATGGACTCGGCTGCAGGCTTTGGTAGCTGGAGACACTGCAGCTCCTCTGGAGGCTCAGGGGCAATTGGCACACCCCTCCAAGGAAATGAGGCTAGTGTGATGAGCTCTTTCCAAAGAATGGCAAGCAGCCTGCTCCTTTCAATGAGACACACGTGTGGGGAGAGATGCTTGGCAGCAGAGAAGAAGCAAGAGGGCAGCCAGGGA
>NW_026648581.1:0-33630 GCF_030028045.1 Hippopotamus amphibius kiboko | reverse complement strand
CAGGACTCTCTAGCTTGTGCAGCCAGAGTGCCTCCTGCTTGGAAGTGGCCTCTGGCTCTCATTTGGAGTGAGGCTTCTCCCATGCTTGTCAGCCAGCACATGGTGCCATCGCTCCACCAGAGAACACTCTGCTTTGCCTTCAGCCATGGCTCGCCCCGCCGAGCTCTCTCTGCCTCAAGCAGAAACCCCAGTGTGTGTCCAGCCTCCAGAAAGCAGAGTGCCTTTGCCTGAGCACTGCTGTGCTGGGGCAGCACCCTGAAGGCCTCCTAGGGCCTTCTCTGCCCTAACCCAGTCGTGCCATTCGGCCCATGCGGGGAGCAACGTTCCCCCTTGGCAGGGCTCAGCGTGTGGGCTGTGTGTGGTTTCATGGCTGGGAAAGGGCAGATCCTGAAGCTGGCTGCCCTCCTGTGAATGGGGCCTGGCGGGCAGAGCCGGCATTCCCCGGTGGGGATGGAGGAGATCTGGGGCCTTCAAGCTGCATGCACATCCCCTCTCTGGCTGCCCCTCTTGCTTCTTCTCTGCTGCCAAGCCTCTCACACCGCACGTGCGTCTCACTGGAAGGAGCAGGCTGCTTGCCATTCTTGGGCAGGGAATCATCCCACACGCCTCGTTTCCTCGCAGGGGAGTGCAAACTGACCCAGAGCCTCCAGAGGAGCTGCAGTCTCTCCAGCCACAAAGGCCTGTAGCCGAGTCCATGACGGCCTGTTGCATGGAGGGCTTCTATGGGAGAGGGCCATGCTTCCCTGGCAGGGGCTCCTTCTCACGTGAACTGCTTTCCGTGGGGAAACCCTGCGTGTGCCAGGGGTCTCCTGTGTGCACAAAATCTCTCCCCAGTGCCTGAGGTGCAGGGAATCCTCTTTGGACACAGAGCACTGTTCTAGGCAGAGCTCCCATGCTGGGAGAGCCGCCACTGCCCCGACTGTCCAACTGCCTCAGGAACACACTTCTAGGGAGTGTGGGTCTGGCAGGCAGAACGGCCCGAGGGAGGAGCTCGGGCCTTCGGCTGTGGACAGCTTTCCCACTGCCAAGCCTTGGAGGAGTGCGTGGAGGCTGGGGCCTGCAGCGTTTTCCATCGCAGAGCACTGGGTGCCCAAAGCCTCCCCTGTGGCTTCCGAGCCCCTTCCCACCCACACGCCCTTGGCACCCACTCTGTTGCCAGAGGGAAGTCCTAAGCAGGACTCTCTAGCTTGTGCAGCCAGAGTGCCTCCTGCTTGGAAGTGGCCTCTGGCTCTCATTTGGAGTGAGGCTTCTCCCATGCTTGTCAGCCAGCACATGGTGCCATCGCTCCACCAGAGAACACTCTGCTTTGCCTTCAGCCATGGCTCGCCCCGCCGAGCTCTCTCTGCCTCAAGCAGAAACCCCAGTGTGTGTCCAGCCTCCAGAAAGCAGAGTGCCTTTGCCTGAGCACTGCTGTGCTGGGGCAGCACCCTGAAGGCCTCCTAGGGCCTTCTCTGCCCTAACCCAGTCGTGCCATTCGGCCCATGCGGGGAGCAACGTTCCCCCTTGGCAGGGCTCAGCGTGTGGGCTGTGTGTGGTTTCATGGCTGGGAAAGGGCAGATCCTGAAGCTGGCTGCCCTCCTGTGAATGGGGCCTGGCGGGCAGAGCCGGCATTCCCCGGTGGGGATGGAGGAGATCTGGGGCCTTCAAGCTGCATGCACATCCCCTCTCTGGCTGCCCCTCTTGCTTCTTCTCTGCTGCCAAGCCTCTCACACCGCACGTGCGTCTCACTGGAAGGAGCAGGCTGCTTGCCATTCTTGGGCAGGGAATCATCCCACACGCCTCGTTTCCTCGCAGGGGAGTGCAAACTGACCCAGAGCCTCCAGAGGAGCTGCAGTCTCTCCAGCCACAAAGGCCTGTAGCCGAGTCCATGACGGCCTGTTGCATGGAGGGCTTCTATGGGAGAGGGCCATGCTTCCCTGGCAGGGGCTCCTTCTCACGTGAACTGCTTTCCGTGGGGAAACCCTGCGTGTGCCAGGGGTCTCCTGTGTGCACAAAATCTCTCCCCAGTGCCTGAGGTGCAGGGAATCCTCTTTGGACACAGAGCACTGTTCTAGGCAGAGCTCCCATGCTGGGAGAGCCGCCACTGCCCCGACTGTCCAACTGCCTCAGGAACACACTTCTAGGGAGTGTGGGTCTGGCAGGCAGAACGGCCCGAGGGAGGAGCTCGGGCCTTCGGCTGTGGACAGCTTTCCCACTGCCAAGCCTTGGAGGAGTGCGTGGAGGCTGGGGCCTGCAGCGTTTTCCATCGGAGAGCACTGGGTGCCCAAAGCCTCCCCTGTGGCTTCCGAGCCCCTTCCCACCCACACGCCCTTGGCACCCACTCTGTTGCCAGAGGGAAGTCCTAAGCAGGACTCTCTAGCTTGTGCAGCCAGAGTGCCTCCTGCTTGGAAGTGGCCTCTGGCTCTCATTTGGAGTGAGGCTTCTCCCATGCTTGTCAGCCAGCACATGGTGCCATCGCTCCACCAGAGAACACTCTGCTTTGCCTTCAGCCATGGCTCGCCCCGCCGAGCTCTCTCTGCCTCAAGCAGAAACCCCAGTGTGTGTCCAGCCTCCAGAAAGCAGAGTGCCTTTGCCTGAGCACTGCTGTGCTGGGGCAGCACCCTGAAGGCCTCCTAGGGCCTTCTCTGCCCTAACCCAGTCGTGCCATTCGGCCCATGCGGGGAGCAACGTTCCCCCTTGGCAGGGCTCAGCGTGTGGGCTGTGTGTGGTTTCATGGCTGGGAAAGGGCAGATCCTGAAGCTGGCTGCCCTCCTGTGAATGGGGCCTGGCGGGCAGAGCCGGCATTCCCCGGTGGGGATGGAGGAGATCTGGGGCCTTCAAGCTGCATGCACATCCCCTCTCTGGCTGCCCCTCTTGCTTCTTCTCTGCTGCCAAGCCTCTCACACCGCACGTGCGTCTCACTGGAAGGAGCAGGCTGCTTGCCATTCTTGGGCAGGGAATCATCCCACACGCCTCGTTTCCTCGCAGGGGAGTGCAAACTGACCCAGAGCCTCCAGAGGAGCTGCAGTCTCTCCAGCCACAAAGGCCTGTAGCCGAGTCCATGACGGCCTGTTGCATGGAGGGCTTCTATGGGAGAGGGCCATGCTTCCCTGGCAGGGGCTCCTTCTCACACTGCTTTCCGTGGGGAAACCCTGCGTGTGCCAGGGGTCTCCTGTGTGCACAAAATCTCTCCCCAGTGCCTGAGGTGCAGGGAATCCTCTTTGGACACAGAGCACTGTTCTAGGCAGAGCTCCCATGCTGGGAGAGCCGCCACTGCCCCGACTGTCCAACTGCCTCAGGAACACACTTCTAGGGAGTGTGGGTCTGGCAGGCAGAACGGCCCGAGGGAGGAGCTCGGGCCTTCGGCTGTGGACAGCTTTCCCACTGCCAAGCCTTGGAGGAGTGCGTGGAGGCTGGGGCCTGCAGCGTTTTCCATCGGAGAGCACTGGGTGCCCAAAGCCTCCCCTGTGGCTTCCGAGCCCCTTCCCACCCACACGCCCTTGGCACCCACTCTGTTGCCAGAGGGAAGTCCTAAGCAGGACTCTCTAGCTTGTGCAGCCAGAGTGCCTCCTGCTTGGAAGTGGCCTCTGGACCTCATTTGGAGTGAGGCTTCTCCCATGCTTGTCAGGCAGCACATGGTGCCATCGCTCCACCAGAGAACACTCTGCTTTGCCTTCAGCCATGGCTCGCCCCGCCGAGCTCTCTCTGCCTCAAGCAGAAACCCCAGTGTGTGTCCAGCCTCCAGAAAGCAGAGTGCCTTTGCCTGAGCACTGCTGTGCTGGGGCAGCACCCTGAAGGCCTCCTAGGGCCTTCTCTGCCCTAACCCAGTCGTGCCATTCGGCCCATGCGGGGAGCAACGTTCCCCCTTGGCAGGGCTCAGCGTGTGGGCTGTGTGTGGTTTCATGGCTGGGAAAGGGCAGATCCTGAAGCTGGCTGCCCTCCTGTGAATGGGGCCTGGCGGGCAGAGCCGGCATTCCCCGGTGGGGATGGAGGAGATCTGGGGCCTTCAAGCTGCATGCACATCCCCTCTCTGGCTGCCCCTCTTGCTTCTTCTCTGCTGCCAAGCCTCTCACACCGCACGTGCGTCTCACTGGAAGGAGCAGGCTGCTTGCCATTCTTGGGCAGGGAATCATCCCACACGCCTCGTTTCCTCGCAGGGGAGTGCAAACTGACCCAGAGCCTCCAGAGGAGCTGCAGTCTCTCCAGCCACAAAGGCCTGTAGCCGAGTCCATGACGGCCTGTTGCATGGAGGGCTTCTATGGGAGAGGGCCATGCTTCCCTGGCAGGGGCTCCTTCTCACACTGCTTTCCGTGGGGAAACCCTGCGTGTGCCAGGGGTCTCCTGTGTGCACAAAATCTCTCCCCAGTGCCTGAGGTGCAGGGAATCCTCTTTGGACACAGAGCACTGTTCTAGGCAGAGCTCCCATGCTGGGAGAGCCGCCACTGCCCCGACTGTCCAACTGCCTCAGGAACACACTGCTAGGGAGTGTGGGTCTGGCAGGCAGAACGGCCCGAGGGAGGAGCTCGGGCCTTCGGCTGTGGACAGCTTTCCCACTGCCAAGCCTTGGAGGAGTGCGTGGAGGCTGGGGCCTGCAGCGTTTTCCATCGGAGAGCACTGGGTGCCCAAAGCCTCCCCTGTGGCTTCCGAGCCCCTTCCCACCCACACGCCCTTGGCACCCACTCTGTTGCCAGAGGGAAGTCCTAAGCAGGACTCTCTAGCTTGTGCAGCCAGAGTGCCTCCTGCTTGGAAGTGGCCTCTGGCTCTCATTTGGAGTGAGGCTTCTCCCATGTTTGTCAGCCTGCACATGGTGCCATCGCTCCACCAGAGAACACTCTGCTTTGCCTTCAGCCATGGCTCGCCCCGCCGAGCTCTCTCTGCCTCAAGCAGAAACCCCAGTGTGTGTCCAGCCTCCAGAAAGCAGAGTGCCTTTGCCTGAGCACTGCTGTGCTGGGGCAGCACCCTGAAGGCCTCCTAGGGCCTTCTCTGCCCTAACCCAGTCGTGCCATTCGGCCCATGCGGGGAGCAA
This sequence comes from Hippopotamus amphibius kiboko, assembly GCF_030028045.1. Taxonomy (NCBI): domain Eukaryota; kingdom Metazoa; phylum Chordata; class Mammalia; order Artiodactyla; family Hippopotamidae; genus Hippopotamus; species Hippopotamus amphibius. The sequence goes on along the minus strand of NW_026648581.1, from coordinate 28,625 downwards.
CGTTCCCCCTTGGCAGGGCTCAGCGTGTGGGCTGTGTGTGGTTTCATGGCTGGGAAAGGGCAGATCCTGAAGCTGGCTGCCCTCCTGTGAATGGGGCCTGGCGGGCAGAGCCGGCATTCCCCGGTGGGGATGGAGGAGATCTGGGGCCTTCAAGCTGCATGCACATCCCCTCTCTGGCTGCCCCTCTTGCTTCTTCTCTGCTGCCAAGCCTCTCACACCGCACGTGCGTCTCACTGGAAGGAGCAGGCTGCTTGCCATTCTTGGGCAGGGAATCATCCCACACGCCTCGTTTCCTCGCAGGGGAGTGCAAACTGACCCAGAGCCTCCAGAGGAGCTGCAGTCTCTCCAGCCACAAAGGCCTGTAGCCGAGTCCATGACGGCCTGTTGCATGGAGGGCTTCTATGGGAGAGGGCCATGCTTCCCTGGCAGGGGCTCCTTCTCACACTGCTTTCCGTGGGGAAACCCTGCGTGTGCCAGGGGTCTCCTGTGTGCACAAAATCTCTCCCCAGTGCCTGAGGTGCAGGGAATCCTCTTTGGACACAGAGCACTGTTCTAGGCAGAGCTCCCATGCTGGGAGAGCCGCCACTGCCCCGACTGTCCAACTGCCTCAGGAACACACTTCTAGGGAGTGTGGGTCTGGCAGGCAGAACGGCCCGAGGGAGGAGCTCGGGCCTTCGGCTGTGGACAGCTTTCCCACTGCCAAGCCTTGGAGGAGTGCGTGGAGGCTGGGGCCTGCAGCGTTTTCCATCGGAGAGCACTGGGTGCCCAAAGCCTCCCCTGTGGCTTCCGAGCCCCTTCCCACCCACACGCCCTTGGCACCCACTCTGTTGCCAGAGGGAAGTCCTAAGCAGGACTCTCTAGCTTGTGCAGCCAGAGTGCCTCCTGCTTGGAAGTGGCCTCTGGACCTCATTTGGAGTGAGGCTTCTCCCATGCTTGTCAGGCAGCACATGGTGCCATCGCTCCACCAGAGAACACTCTGCTTTGCCTTCAGCCATGGCTCGCCCCGCCGAGCTCTCTCTGCCTCAAGCAGAAACCCCAGTGTGTGTCCAGCCTCCAGAAAGCAGAGTGCCTTTGCCTGAGCACTGCTGTGCTGGGGCAGCACCCTGAAGGCCTCCTAGGGCCTTCTCTGCCCTAACCCAGTCGTGCCATTCGGCCCATGCGGGGAGCAACGTTCCCCCTTGGCAGGGCTCAGCGTGTGGGCTGTGTGTGGTTTCATGGCTGGGAAAGGGCAGATCCTGAAGCTGGCTGCCCTCCTGTGAATGGGGCCTGGCGGGCAGAGCCGGCATTCCCCGGTGGGGATGGAGGAGATCTGGGGCCTTCAAGCTGCATGCACATCCCCTCTCTGGCTGCCCCTCTTGCTTCTTCTCTGCTGCCAAGCCTCTCACACCGCACGTGCGTCTCACTGGAAGGAGCAGGCTGCTTGCCATTCTTGGGCAGGGAATCATCCCACACGCCTCGTTTCCTCGCAGGGGAGTGCAAACTGACCCAGAGCCTCCAGAGGAGCTGCAGTCTCTCCAGCCACAAAGGCCTGTAGCCGAGTCCATGACGGCCTGTTGCATGGAGGGCTTCTATGGGAGAGGGCCATGCTTCCCTGGCAGGGGCTCCTTCTCACACTGCTTTCCGTGGGGAAACCCTGCGTGTGCCAGGGGTCTCCTGTGTGCACAAAATCTCTCCCCAGTGCCTGAGGTGCAGGGAATCCTCTTTGGACACAGAGCACTGTTCTAGGCAGAGCTCCCATGCTGGGAGAGCCGCCACTGCCCCGACTGTCCAACTGCCTCAGGAACACACTGCTAGGGAGTGTGGGTCTGGCAGGCAGAACGGCCCGAGGGAGGAGCTCGGGCCTTCGGCTGTGGACAGCTTTCCCACTGCCAAGCCTTGGAGGAGTGCGTGGAGGCTGGGGCCTGCAGCGTTTTCCATCGGAGAGCACTGGGTGCCCAAAGCCTCCCCTGTGGCTTCCGAGCCCCTTCCCACCCACACGCCCTTGGCACCCACTCTGTTGCCAGAGGGAAGTCCTAAGCAGGACTCTCTAGCTTGTGCAGCCAGAGTGCCTCCTGCTTGGAAGTGGCCTCTGGCTCTCATTTGGAGTGAGGCTTCTCCCATGCTTGTCAGCCAGCACATGGTGCCATCGCTCCACCAGAGAACACTCTGCTTTGCCTTCAGCCATGGCTCGCCCCGCCGAGCTCTCTCTGCCTCAAGCAGAAACCCCAGTGTGTGTCCAGCCTCCAGAAAGCAGAGTGCCTTTGCCTGAGCACTGCTGTGCTGGGGCAGCACCCTGAAGGCCTCCTAGGGCCTTCTCTGCCCTAACCCAGTCGTGCCATTCGGCCCATGCGGGGAGCAACGTTCCCCCTTGGCAGGGCTCAGCGTGTGGGCTGTGTGTGGTTTCATGGCTGGGAAAGGGCAGATCCTGAAGCTGGCTGCCCTCCTGTGAATGGGGCCTGGCGGGCAGAGCCGGCATTCCCCGGTGGGGATGGAGGAGATCTGGGGCCTTCAAGCTGCATGCACATCCCCTCTCTGGCTGCCCCTCTTGCTTCTTCTCTGCTGCCAAGCCTCTCACACCGCACGTGCGTCTCACTGGAAGGAGCAGGCTGCTTGCCATTCTTGGGCAGGGAATCATCCCACACGCCTCGTTTCCTCGCAGGGGAGTGCAAACTGACCCAGAGCCTCCAGAGGAGCTGCAGTCTCTCCAGCCACAAAGGCCTGTAGCCGAGTCCATGACGGCCTGTTGCATGGAGGGCTTCTATGGGAGAGGGCCATGCTTCCCTGGCAGGGGCTCCTTCTCACACTGCTTTCCGTGGGGAAACCCTGCGTGTGCCAGGGGTCTCCTGTGTGCACAAAATCTCTCCCCAGTGCCTGAGGTGCAGGGAATCCTCTTTGGACACAGAGCACTGTTCTAGGCAGAGCTCCCATGCTGGGAGAGCCGCCACTGCCCCGACTGTCCAACTGCCTCAGGAACACACTGCTAGGGAGTGTGGGTCTGGCAGGCAGAACGGCCCGAGGGAGGAGCTCGGGCCTTCGGCTGTGGACAGCTTTCCCACTGCCAAGCCTTGGAGGAGTGCGTGGAGGCTGGGGCCTGCAGCGTTTTCCATCGGAGAGCACTGGGTGCCCAAAGCCTCCCCTGTGGCTTCCGAGCCCCTTCCCACCCACACGCCCTTGGCACCCACTCTGTTGCCAGAGGGAAGTCCTAAGCAGGACTCTCTAGCTTGTGCAGCCAGAGTGCCTCCTGCTTGGAAGTGGCCTCTGGCTCTCATTTGCAGTGAGGCTTCTCCCATGTTTGTCAGCCTGCACATGGTGCCATCGCTCCACCAGAGAACACTCTGCTTTGCCTTCAGCCATGGCTCGCCCCGCCGAGCTCTCTCTGCCTCAAGCAGAAACCCCAGTGTGTGTCCAGCCTCCAGAAAGCAGAGTGCCTTTGCCTGAGCACTGCTGTGCTGGGGCAGCACCCTGAAGGCCTCCTAGGGCCTTCTCTGCCCTAACCCAGTCGTGCCATTCGGCCCATGCGGGGAGCAACGTTCCCCCTTGGCAGGGCTCAGCGTGTGGGCTGTGTGTGGTTTCATGGCTGGGAAAGGGCAGATCCTGAAGCTGGCTGCCCTCCTGTGAATGGGGCCTGGCGGGCAGAGCCGGCATTCCCCGGTGGGGATGGAGGAGATCTGGGGCCTTCAAGCTGCATGCACATCCCCTCTCTGGCTGCCCCTCTTGCTTCTTCTCTGCTGCCAAGCCTCTCACACCGCACGTGCGTCTCACTGGAAGGAGCAGGCTGCTTGCCATTCTTGGGCAGGGAATCATCCCACACGCCTCGTTTCCTCGCAGGGGAGTGCAAACTGACCCAGAGCCTCCAGAGGAGCTGCAGTCTCTCCAGCCACAAAGGCCTGTAGCCGAGTCCATGACGGCCTGTTGCATGGAGGGCTTCTATGGGAGAGGGCCATGCTTCCCTGGCAGGGGCTCCTTCTCACACTGCTTTCCGTGGGGAAACCCTGCGTGTGCCAGGGGTCTCCTGTGTGCACAAAATCTCTCCCCAGTGCCTGAGGTGCAGGGAATCCTCTTTGGACACAGAGCACTGTTCTAGGCAGAGCTCCCATGCTGGGAGAGCCGCCACTGCCCCGACTGTCCAACTGCCTCAGGAACACACTTCTAGGGAGTGTGGGTCTGGCAGGCAGAACGGCCCGAGGGAGGAGCTCGGGCCTTCGGCTGTGGACAGCTTTCCCACTGCCAAGCCTTGGAGGAGTGCGTGGAGGCTGGGGCCTGCAGCGTTTTCCATCGGAGAGCACTGGGTGCCCAAAGCCTCCCCTGTGGCTTCCGAGCCCCTTCCCACCCACACGCCCTTGGCACCCACTCTGTTGCCAGAGGGAAGTCCTAAGCAGGACTCTCTAGCTTGTGCAGCCAGAGTGCCTCCTGCTTGGAAGTGGCCTCTGGACCTCATTTGGAGTGAGGCTTCTCCCATGCTTGTCAGGCAGCACATGGTGCCATCGCTCCACCAGAGAACACTCTGCTTTGCCTTCAGCCATGGCTCGCCCCGCCGAGCTCTCTCTGCCTCAAGCAGAAACCCCAGTGTGTGTCCAGCCTCCAGAAAGCAGAGTGCCTTTGCCTGAGCACTGCTGTGCTGGGGCAGCACCCTGAAGGCCTCCTAGGGCCTTCTCTGCCCTAACCCAGTCGTGCCATTCGGCCCATGCGGGGAGCAACGTTCCCCCTTGGCAGGGCTCAGCGTGTGGGCTGTGTGTGGTTTCATGGCTGGGAAAGGGCAGATCCTGAAGCTGGCTGCCCTCCTGTGAATGGGGCCTGGCGGGCAGAGCCGGCATTCCCCGGTGGGGATGGAGGAGATCTGGGGCCTTCAAGCTGCATGCACATCCCCTCTCTGGCTGCCCCTCTTGCTTCTTCTCTGCTGCCAAGCCTCTCACACCGCACGTGCGTCTCACTGGAAGGAGCAGGCTGCTTGCCATTCTTGGGCAGGGAATCATCCCACACGCCTCGTTTCCTCGCAGGGGAGTGCAAACTGACCCAGAGCCTCCAGAGGAGCTGCAGTCTCTCCAGCCACAAAGGCCTGTAGCCGAGTCCATGACGGCCTGTTGCATGGAGGGCTTCTATGGGAGAGGGCCATGCTTCCCTGGCAGGGGCTCCTTCTCACACTGCTTTCCGTGGGGAAACCCTGCGTGTGCCAGGGGTCTCCTGTGTGCACAAAATCTCTCCCCAGTGCCTGAGGTGCAGGGAATCCTCTTTGGACACAGAGCACTGTTCTAGGCAGAGCTCCCATGCTGGGAGAGCCGCCACTGCCCCGACTGTCCAACTGCCTCAGGAACACACTGCTAGGGAGTGTGGGTCTGGCAGGCAGAACGGCCCGAGGGAGGAGCTCGGGCCTTCGGCTGTGGACAGCTTTCCCACTGCCAAGCCTTGGAGGAGTGCGTGGAGGCTGGGGCCTGCAGCGTTTTCCATCGGAGAGCACTGGGTGCCCAAAGCCTCCCCTGTGGCTTCCGAGCCCCTTCCCACCCACACGCCCTTGGCACCCACTCTGTTGCCAGAGGGAAGTCCTAAGCAGGACTCTCTAGCTTGTGCAGCCAGAGTGCCTCCTGCTTGGAAGTGGCCTCTGGCTCTCATTTGGAGTGAGGCTTCTCCCATGCTTGTCAGGCAGCACATGGTGCCATCGCTCCACCAGAGAACACTCTGCTTTGCCTTCAGCCATGGCTCGCCCCGCCGAGCTCTCTCTGCCTCAAGCAGAAACCCCAGTGTGTGTCCAGCCTCCAGAAAGCAGAGTGCCTTTGCCTGAGCACTGCTGTGCTGGGGCAGCACCCTGAAGGCCTCCTAGGGCCTTCTCTGCCCTAACCCAGTCGTGCCATTCGGCCCATGCGGGGAGCAACGTTCCCCCTTGGCAGGGCTCAGCGTGTGGGCTGTGTGTGGTTTCATGGCTGGGAAAGGGCAGATCCTGAAGCTGGCTGCCCTCCTGTGAATGGGGCCTGGCGGGCAGAGCCGGCATTCCCCGGTGGGGATGGAGGAGATCTGGGGCCTTCAAGCTGCATGCACATCCCCTCTCTGGCTGCCCCTCTTGCTTCTTCTCTGCTGCCAAGCCTCTCACACCGCACGTGCGTCTCACTGGAAGGAGCAGGCTGCTTGCCATTCTTGGGCAGGGAATCATCCCACACGCCTCGTTTCCTCGCAGGGGAGTGCAAACTGACCCAGAGCCTCCAGAGGAGCTGCAGTCTCTCCAGCCACAAAGGCCTGTAGCCGAGTCCATGACGGCCTGTTGCATGGAGGGCTTCTATGGGAGAGGGCCATGCTTCCCTGGCAGGGGCTCCTTCTCACACTGCTTTCCGTGGGGAAACCCTGCGTGTGCCAGGGGTCTCCTGTGTGCACAAAATCTCTCCCCAGTGCCTGAGGTGCAGGGAATCCTCTTTGGACACAGAGCACTGTTCTAGGCAGAGCTCCCATGCTGGGAGAGCCGCCACTGCCCCGACTGTCCAACTGCCTCAGGAACACACTGCTAGGGAGTGTGGGTCTGGCAGGCAGAACGGCCCGAGGGAGGAGCTCGGGCCTTCGGCTGTGGACAGCTTTCCCACTGCCAAGCCTTGGAGGAGTGCGTGGAGGCTGGGGCCTGCAGCGTTTTCCATCGGAGAGCACTGGGTGCCCAAAGCCTCCCCTGTGGCTTCCGAGCCCCTTCCCACCCACACGCCCTTGGCACCCACTCTGTTGCCAGAGGGAAGTCCTAAGCAGGACTCTCTAGCTTGTGCAGCCAGAGTGCCTCCTGCTTGGAAGTGGCCTCTGGCTCTCATTTGGAGTGAGGCTTCTCCCATGTTTGTCAGCCTGCACATGGTGCCATCGCTCCACCAGAGAACACTCTGCTTTGCCTTCAGCCATGGCTCGCCCCGCCGAGCTCTCTCTGCCTCAAGCAGAAACCCCAGTGTGTGTCCAGCCTCCAGAAAGCAGAGTGCCTTTGCCTGAGCACTGCTGTGCTGGGGCAGCACCCTGAAGGCCTCCTAGGGCCTTCTCTGCCCTAACCCAGTCGTGCCATTCGGCCCATGCGGGGAGCAACGTTCCCCCTTGGCAGGGCTCAGCGTGTGGGCTGTGTGTGGTTTCATGGCTGGGAAAGGGCAGATCCTGAAGCTGGCTGCCCTCCTGTGAATGGGGCCTGGCGGGCAGAGCCGGCATTCCCCGGTGGGGATGGAGGAGATCTGGGGCCTTCAAGCTGCATGCACATCCCCTCTCTGGCTGCCCCTCTTGCTTCTTCTCTGCTGCCAAGCCTCTCACACCGCACGTGCGTCTCACTGGAAGGAGCAGGCTGCTTGCCATTCTTGGGCAGGGAATCATCCCACACGCCTCGTTTCCTCGCAGGGGAGTGCAAACTGACCCAGAGCCTCCAGAGGAGCTGCAGTCTCTCCAGCCACAAAGGCCTGTAGCCGAGTCCATGACGGCCTGTTGCATGGAGGGCTTCTATGGGAGAGGGCCATGCTTCCCTGGCAGGGGCTCCTTCTCACACTGCTTTCCGTGGGGAAACCCTGCGTGTGCCAGGGGTCTCCTGTGTGCACAAAATCTCTCCCCAGTGCCTGAGGTGCAGGGAATCCTCTTTGGACACAGAGCACTGTTCTAGGCAGAGCTCCCATGCTGGGAGAGCCGCCACTGCCCCGACTGTCCAACTGCCTCAGGAACACACTTCTAGGGAGTGTGGGTCTGGCAGGCAGAACGGCCCGAGGGAGGAGCTCGGGCCTTCGGCTGTGGACAGCTTTCCCACTGCCAAGCCTTGGAGGAGTGCGTGGAGGCTGGGGCCTGCAGCGTTTTCCATCGGAGAGCACTGGGTGCCCAAAGCCTCCCCTGTGGCTTCCGAGCCCCTTCCCACCCACACGCCCTTGGCACCCACTCTGTTGCCAGAGGGAAGTCCTAAGCAGGACTCTCTAGCTTGTGCAGCCAGAGTGCCTCCTGCTTGGAAGTGGCCTCTGGACCTCATTTGGAGTGAGGCTTCTCCCATGCTTGTCAGGCAGCACATGGTGCCATCGCTCCACCAGAGAACACTCTGCTTTGCCTTCAGCCATGGCTCGCCCCGCCGAGCTCTCTCTGCCTCAAGCAGAAACCCCAGTGTGTGTCCAGCCTCCAGAAAGCAGAGTGCCTTTGCCTGAGCACTGCTGTGCTGGGGCAGCACCCTGAAGGCCTCCTAGGGCCTTCTCTGCCCTAACCCAGTCGTGCCATTCGGCCCATGCGGGGAGCAACGTTCCCCCTTGGCAGGGCTCAGCGTGTGGGCTGTGTGTGGTTTCATGGCTGGGAAAGGGCAGATCCTGAAGCTGGCTGCCCTCCTGTGAATGGGGCCTGGCGGGCAGAGCCGGCATTCCCCGGTGGGGATGGAGGAGATCTGGGGCCTTCAAGCTGCATGCACATCCCCTCTCTGGCTGCCCCTCTTGCTTCTTCTCTGCTGCCAAGCCTCTCACACCGCACGTGCGTCTCACTGGAAGGAGCAGGCTGCTTGCCATTCTTGGGCAGGGAATCATCCCACACGCCTCGTTTCCTCGCAGGGGAGTGCAAACTGACCCAGAGCCTCCAGAGGAGCTGCAGTCTCTCCAGCCACAAAGGCCTGTAGCCGAGTCCATGACGGCCTGTTGCATGGAGGGCTTCTATGGGAGAGGGCCATGCTTCCCTGGCAGGGGCTCCTTCTCACACTGCTTTCCGTGGGGAAACCCTGCGTGTGCCAGGGGTCTCCTGTGTGCACAAAATCTCTCCCCAGTGCCTGAGGTGCAGGGAATCCTCTTTGGACACAGAGCACTGTTCTAGGCAGAGCTCCCATGCTGGGAGAGCCGCCACTGCCCCGACTGTCCAACTGCCTCAGGAACACACTTCTAGGGAGTGTGGGTCTGGCAGGCAGAACGGCCCGAGGGAGGAGCTCGGGCCTTCGGCTGTGGACAGCTTTCCCACTGCCAAGCCTTGGAGGAGTGCGTGGAGGCTGGGGCCTGCAGCGTTTTCCATCGGAGAGCACTGGGTGCCCAAAGCCTCCCCTGTGGCTTCCGAGCCCCTTCCCACCCACACGCCCTTGGCACCCACTCTGTTGCCAGAGGGAAGTCCTAAGCAGGACTCTCTAGCTTGTGCAGCCAGAGTGCCTCCTGCTTGGAAGTGGCCTCTGGCTCTCATTTGGAGTGAGGCTTCTCCCATGTTTGTCAGCCAGCACATGGTGCCATCGCTCCACCAGAGAACACTCTGCTTTGCCTTCAGCCATGGCTCGCCCCGCCGAGCTCTCTCTGCCTCAAGCAGAAACCCCAGTGTGTGTCCAGCCTCCAGAAAGCAGAGTGCCTTTGCCTGAGCACTGCTGTGCTGGGGCAGCACCCTGAAGGCCTCCTAGGGCCTTCTCTGCCCTAACCCAGTCGTGCCATTCGGCCCATGTGGGGAGCAACGTTCCCCCTTGGCAGGGCTCAGCGTGTGGGCTGTGTGTGGTTTCATGGCTGGGAAAGGGCAGATCCTGAAGCTGGCTGCCCTCCTGTGAATGGGGCCTGGCGGGCAGAGCCGGCATTCCCCGGTGGGGATGGAGGAGATCTGGGGCCTTCAAGCTGCATGCACATCCCCTCTCTGGCTGCCCCTCTTGCTTCTTCTCTGCTGCCAAGCCTCTCACACCGCACGTGCGTCTCACTGGAAGGAGCAGGCTGCTTGCCATTCTTGGGCAGGGAATCATCCCACACGCCTCGTTTCCTCGCAGGGGAGTGCAAACTGACCCAGAGCCTCCAGAGGAGCTGCAGTCTCTCCAGCCACAAAGGCCTGTAGCCGAGTCCATGACGGCCTGTTGCATGGAGGGCTTCTATGGGAGAGGGCCATGCTTCCCTGGCAGGGGCTCCTTCTCACACTGCTTTCCGTGGGGAAACCCTGCGTGTGCCAGGGGTCTCCTGTGTGCACAAAATCTCTCCCCAGTGCCTGAGGTGCAGGGAATCCTCTTTGGACACAGAGCACTGTTCTAGGCAGAGCTCCCATGCTGGGAGAGCCGCCACTGCCCCGACTGTCCAACTGCCTCAGGAACACACTGCTAGGGAGTGTGGGTCTGGCAGGCAGAACGGCCCGAGGGAGGAGCTCGGGCCTTCGGCTGTGGACAGCTTTCCCACTGCCAAGCCTTGGAGGAGTGCGTGGAGGCTGGGGCCTGCAGCGTTTTCCATCGGAGAGCACTGGGTGCCCAAAGCCTCCCCTGTGGCTTCCGAGCCCCTTCCCACCCACACGCCCTTGGCACCCACTCTGTTGCCAGAGGGAAGTCCTAAGCAGGACTCTCTAGCTTGTGCAGCCAGAGTGCCTCCTGCTTGGAAGTGGCCTCTGGCTCTCATTTGGAGTGAGGCTTCTCCCATGTTTGTCAGCCTGCACATGGTGCCATCGCTCCACCAGAGAACACTCTGCTTTGCCTTCAGCCATGGCTCGCCCCGCCGAGCTCTCTCTGCCTCAAGCAGAAACCCCAGTGTGTGTCCAGCCTCCAGAAAGCAGAGTGCCTTTGCCTGAGCACTGCTGTGCTGGGGCAGCACCCTGAAGGCCTCCTAGGGCCTTCTCTGCCCTAACCCAGTCGTGCCATTCGGCCCATGCGGGGAGCAACGTTCCCCCTTGGCAGGGCTCAGCGTGTGGGCTGTGTGTGGTTTCATGGCTGGGAAAGGGCAGATCCTGAAGCTGGCTGCCCTCCTGTGAATGGGGCCTGGCGGGCAGAGCCGGCATTCCCCGGTGGGGATGGAGGAGATCTGGGGCCTTCAAGCTGCATGCACATCCCCTCTCTGGCTGCCCCTCTTGCTTCTTCTCTGCTGCCAAGCCTCTCACACCGCACGTGCGTCTCACTGGAAGGAGCAGGCTGCTTGCCATTCTTGGGCAGGGAATCATCCCACACGCCTCGTTTCCTCGCAGGGGAGTGCAAACTGACCCAGAGCCTCCAGAGGAGCTGCAGTCTCTCCAGCCACAAAGGCCTGTAGCCGAGTCCATGACGGCCTGTTGCATGGAGGGCTTCTATGGGAGAGGGCCATGCTTCCCTGGCAGGGGCTCCTTCTCACACTGCTTTCCGTGGGGAAACCCTGCGTGTGCCAGGGGTCTCCTGTGTGCACAAAATCTCTCCCCAGTGCCTGAGGTGCAGGGAATCCTCTTTGGACACAGAGCACTGTTCTAGGCAGAGCTCCCATGCTGGGAGAGCCGCCACTGCCCCGACTGTCCAACTGCCTCAGGAACACACTTCTAGGGAGTGTGGGTCTGGCAGGCAGAACGGCCCGAGGGAGGAGCTCGGGCCTTCGGCTGTGGACAGCTTTCCCACTGCCAAGCCTTGGAGGAGTGCGTGGAGGCTGGGGCCTGCAGCGTTTTCCATCGGAGAGCACTGGGTGCCCAAAGCCTCCCCTGTGGCTTCCGAGCCCCTTCCCACCCACACGCCCTTGGCACCCACTCTGTTGCCAGAGGGAAGTCCTAAGCAGGACTCTCTAGCTTGTGCAGCCAGAGTGCCTCCTGCTTGGAAGTGGCCTCTGGACCTCATTTGGAGTGAGGCTTCTCCCATGCTTGTCAGCCAGCACATGGTGCCATCGCTCCACCAGAGAACACTCTGCTTTGCCTTCAGCCATGGCTCGCCCCGCCGAGCTCTCTCTGCCTCAAGCAGAAACCCCAGTGTGTGTCCAGCCTCCAGAAAGCAGAGTGCCTTTGCCTGAGCACTGCTGTGCTGGGGCAGCACCCTGAAGGCCTCCTAGGGCCTTCTCTGCCCTAACCCAGTCGTGCCATTCGGCCCATGCGGGGAGCAACGTTCCCCCTTGGCAGGGCTCAGCGTGTGGGCTGTGTGTGGTTTCATGGCTGGGAAAGGGCAGATCCTGAAGCTGGCTGCCCTCCTGTGAATGGGGCCTGGCGGGCAGAGCCGGCATTCCCCGGTGGGGATGGAGGAGATCTGGGGCCTTCAAGCTGCATGCACATCCCCTCTCTGGCTGCCCCTCTTGCTTCTTCTCTGCTGCCAAGCCTCTCACACCGCACGTGCGTCTCACTGGAAGGAGCAGGCTGCTTGCCATTCTTGGGCAGGGAATCATCCCACACGCCTCGTTTCCTCGCAGGGGAGTGCAAACTGACCCAGAGCCTCCAGAGGAGCTGCAGTCTCTCCAGCCACAAAGGCCTGTAGCCGAGTCCATGACGGCCTGTTGCATGGAGGGCTTCTATGGGAGAGGGCCATGCTTCCCTGGCAGGGGCTCCTTCTCACACTGCTTTCCGTGGGGAAACCCTGCGTGTGCCAGGGGTCTCCTGTGTGCACAAAATCTCTCCCCAGTGCCTGAGGTGCAGGGAATCCTCTTTGGACACAGAGCACTGTTCTAGGCAGAGCTCCCATGCTGGGAGAGCCGCCACTGCCCCGACTGTCCAACTGCCTCAGGAACACACTTCTAGGGAGTGTGGGTCTGGCAGGCAGAACGGCCCGAGGGAGGAACTCGGGCCTTCGGCTGTGGACAGCTTTCCCACTGCCAAGCCTTGGAGGAGTGCGTGGAGGCTGGGGCCTGCAGCGTTTTCCATCGGAGAGCACTGGGTGCCCAAAGCCTCCCCTGTGGCTTCCGAGCCCCTTCCCACCCACACGCCCTTGGCACCCACTCTGTTGCCAGAGGGAAGTCCTAAGCAGGACTCTCTAGCTTGTGCAGCCAGAGTGCCTCCTGCTTGGAAGTGGCCTCTGGCTCTCATTTGGAGTGAGGCTTCTCCCATGTTTGTCAGCCAGCACATGGTGCCATCGCTCCACCAGAGAACACTCTGCTTTGCCTTCAGCCATGGCTCGCCCCGCCGAGCTCTCTCTGCCTCAAGCAGAAACCCCAGTGTGTGTCCAGCCTCCAGAAAGCAGAGTGCCTTTGCCTGAGCACTGCTGTGCTGGGGCAGCACCCTGAAGGCCTCCTAGGGCCTTCTCTGCCCTAACCCAGTCGTGCCATTCGGCCCATGCGGGGAGCAACGTTCCCCCTTGGCAGGGCTCAGCGTGTGGGCTGTGTGTGGTTTCATGGCTGGGAAAGGGCAGATCCTGAAGCTGGCTGCCCTCCTGTGAATGGGGCCTGGCGGGCAGAGCCGGCATTCCCCGGTGGGGATGGAGGAGATCTGGGGCCTTCAAGCTGCATGCACATCCCCTCTCTGGCTGCCCCTCTTGCTTCTTCTCTGCTGCCAAGCCTCTCACACCGCACGTGCGTCTCACTGGAAGGAGCAGGCTGCTTGCCATTCTTGGGCAGGGAATCATCCCACACGCCTCGTTTCCTCGCAGGGGAGTGCAAACTGACCCAGAGCCTCCAGAGGAGCTGCAGTCTCTCCAGCCACAAAGGCCTGTAGCCGAGTCCATGACGGCCTGTTGCATGGAGGGCTTCTATGGGAGAGGGCCATGCTTCCCTGGCAGGGGCTCCTTCTCACACTGCTTTCCGTGGGGAAACCCTGCGTGTGCCAGGGGTCTCCTGTGTGCACAAAATCTCTCCCCAGTGCCTGAGGTGCAGGGAATCCTCTTTGGACACAGAGCACTGTTCTAGGCAGAGCTCCCATGCTGGGAGAGCCGCCACTGCCCCGACTGTCCAACTGCCTCAGGAACACACTGCTAGGGAGTGTGGGTCTGGCAGGCAGAACGGCCCGAGGGAGGAGCTCGGGCCTTCGGCTGTGGACAGCTTTCCCACTGCCAAGCCTTGGAGGAGTGCGTGGAGGCTGGGGCCTGCAGCGTTTTCCATCGGAGAGCACTGGGTGCCCAAAGCCTCCCCTGTGGCTTCCGAGCCCCTTCCCACCCACACGCCCTTGGCACCCACTCTGTTGCCAGAGGGAAGTCCTAAGCAGGACTCTCTAGCTTGTGCAGCCAGAGTGCCTCCTGCTTGGAAGTGGCCTCTGGCTCTCATTTGGAGTGAGGCTTCTCCCATGCTTGTCAGCCAGCACATGGTGCCATCGCTCCACCAGAGAACACTCTGCTTTGCCTTCAGCCATGGCTCGCCCCGCCGAGCTCTCTCTGCCTCAAGCAGAAACCCCAGTGTGTGTCCAGCCTCCAGAAAGCAGAGTGCCTTTGCCTGAGCACTGCTGTGCTGGGGCAGCACCCTGAAGGCCTCCTAGGGCCTTCTCTGCCCTAACCCAGTCGTGCCATTCGGCCCATGCGGGGAGCAACGTTCCCCCTTGGCAGGGCTCAGCGTGTGGGCTGTGTGTGGTTTCATGGCTGGGAAAGGGCAGATCCTGAAGCTGGCTGCCCTCCTGTGAATGGGGCCTGGCGGGCAGAGCCGGCATTCCCCGGTGGGGATGGAGGAGATCTGGGGCCTTCAAGCTGCATGCACATCCCCTCTCTGGCTGCCCCTCTTGCTTCTTCTCTGCTGCCAAGCCTCTCACACCGCACGTGCGTCTCACTGGAAGGAGCAGGCTGCTTGCCATTCTTGGGCAGGGAATCATCCCACACGCCTCGTTTCCTCGCAGGGGAGTGCAAACTGACCCAGAGCCTCCAGAGGAGCTGCAGTCTCTCCAGCCACAAAGGCCTGTAGCCGAGTCCATGACGGCCTGTTGCATGGAGGGCTTCTATGGGAGAGGGCCATGCTTCCCTGGCAGGGGCTCCTTCTCACACTGCTTTCCGTGGGGAAACCCTGCATGTGCCAGGGGTCTCCTGTGTGCACAAAATCTCTCCCCAGTGCCTGAGGTGCAGGGAATCCTCTTTGGACACAGAGCACTGTTCTAGGCAGAGCTCCCATGCTGGGAGAGCCGCCACTGCCCCGACTGTCCAACTGCCTCAGGAACACACTTCTAGGGAGTGTGGGTCTGGCAGGCAGAACGGCCCGAGGGAGGAGCTCGGGCCTTCGGCTGTGGACAGCTTTCCCACTGCCAAGCCTTGGAGGAGTGCGTGGAGGCTGGGGCCTGCAGCGTTTTCCATCGGAGAGCACTGGGTGCCCAAAGCCTCCCCTGTGGCTTCCGAGCCCCTTCCCACCCACACGCCCTTGGCACCCACTCTGTTGCCAGAGGGAAGTCCTAAGCAGGACTCTCTAGCTTGTGCAGCCAGAGTGCCTCCTGCTTGGAAGTGGCCTCTGGACCTCATTTGGAGTGAGGCTTCTCCCATGCTTGTCAGGCAGCACATGGTGCCATCGCTCCACCAGAGAACACTCTGCTTTGCCTTCAGCCATGGCTCGCCCCGCCGAGCTCTCTCTGCCTCAAGCAGAAACCCCAGTGTGTGTCCAGCCTCCAGAAAGCAGAGTGCCTTTGCCTGAGCACTGCTGTGCTGGGGCAGCACCCTGAAGGCCTCCTAGGGCCTTCTCTGCCCTAACCCAGTCGTGCCATTCGGCCCATGCGGGGAGCAACGTTCCCCCTTGGCAGGGCTCAGCGTGTGGGCTGTGTGTGGTTTCATGGCTGGGAAAGGGCAGATCCTGAAGCTGGCTGCCCTCCTGTGAATGGGGCCTGGCGGGCAGAGCCGGCATTCCCCGGTGGGGATGGAGGAGATCTGGGGCCTTCAAGCTGCATGCACATCCCCTCTCTGGCTGCCCCTCTTGCTTCTTCTCTGCTGCCAAGCCTCTCACACCGCACGTGCGTCTCACTGGAAGGAGCAGGCTGCTTGCCATTCTTGGGCAGGGAATCATCCCACACGCCTCGTTTCCTCGCAGGGGAGTGCAAACTGACCCAGAGCCTCCAGAGGAGCTGCAGTCTCTCCAGCCACAAAGGCCTGTAGCCGAGTCCATGACGGCCTGTTGCATGGAGGGCTTCTATGGGAGAGGGCCATGCTTCCCTGGCAGGGGCTCCTTCTCACACTGCTTTCCGTGGGGAAACCCTGCGTGTGCCAGGGGTCTCCTGTGTGCACAAAATCTCTCCCCAGTGCCTGAGGTGCAGGGAATCCTCTTTGGACACAGAGCACTGTTCTAGGCAGAGCTCCCATGCTGGGAGAGCCGCCACTGCCCCGACTGTCCAACTGCCTCAGGAACACACTGCTAGGGAGTGTGGGTCTGGCAGGCAGAACGGCCCGAGGGAGGAGCTCGGGCCTTCGGCTGTGGACAGCTTTCCCACTGCCAAGCCTTGGAGGAGTGCGTGGAGGCTGGGGCCTGCAGCGTTTTCCATCGGAGAGCACTGGGTGCCCAAAGCCTCCCCTGTGGCTTCTGAGCCCCTTCCCACCCACACGCCCTTGGCACCCACTCTGTTGCCAGAGGGAAGTCCTAAGCAGGACTCTCTAGCTTGTGCAGCCAGAGTGCCTCCTGCTTGGAAGTGGCCTCTGGCTCTCATTTGGAGTGAGGCTTCTCCCATGTTTGTCAGCCTGCACATGGTGCCATCGCTCCACCAGAGAACACTCTGCTTTGCCTTCAGCCATGGCTCGCCCCGCCGAGCTCTCTCTGCCTCAAGCAGAAACCCCAGTGTGTGTCCAGCCTCCAGAAAGCAGAGTGCCTTTGCCTGAGCACTGCTGTGCTGGGGCAGCACCCTGAAGGCCTCCTAGGGCCTTCTCTGCCCTAACCCAGTCGTGCCATTCGGCCCATGCGGGGAGCAACGTTCCCCCTTGGCAGGGCTCAGCGTGTGGGCTGTGTGTGGTTTCATGGCTGGGAAAGGGCAGATCCTGAAGCTGGCTGCCCTCCTGTGAATGGGGCCTGGCGGGCAGAGCCGGCATTCCCCGGTGGGGATGGAGGAGATCTGGGGCCTTCAAGCTGCATGCACATCCCCTCTCTGGCTGCCCCTCTTGCTTCTTCTCTGCTGCCAAGCCTCTCACACCGCACGTGCGTCTCACTGGAAGGAGCAGGCTGCTTGCCATTCTTGGGCAGGGAATCATCCCACACGCCTCGTTTCCTCGCAGGGGAGTGCAAACTGACCCAGAGCCTCCAGAGGAGCTGCAGTCTCTCCAGCCACAAAGGCCTGTAGCCGAGTCCATGACGGCCTGTTGCATGGAGGGCTTCTATGGGAGAGGGCCATGCTTCCCTGGCAGGGGCTCCTTCTCACACTGCTTTCCGTGGGGAAACCCTGCGTGTGCCAGGGGTCTCCTGTGTGCACAAAATCTCTCCCCAGTGCCTGAGGTGCAGGGAATCCTCTTTGGACACAGAGCACTGTTCTAGGCAGAGCTCCCATGCTGGGAGAGCCGCCACTGCCCCGACTGTCCAACTGCCTCAGGAACACACTTCTAGGGAGTGTGGGTCTGGCAGGCAGAACGGCCCGAGGGAGGAGCTCGGGCCTTCGGCTGTGGACAGCTTTCCCACTGCCAAGCCTTGGAGGAGTGCGTGGAGGCTGGGGCCTGCAGCGTTTTCCATCGGAGAGCACTGGGTGCCCAAAGCCTCCCCTGTGGCTTCCGAGCCCCTTCCCACCCACACGCCCTTGGCACCCACTCTGTTGCCAGAGGGAAGTCCTAAGCAGGACTCTCTAGCTTGTGCAGCCAGAGTGCCTCCTGCTTGGAAGTGGCCTCTGGACCTCATTTGGAGTGAGGCTTCTCCCATGCTTGTCAGGCAGCACATGGTGCCATCGCTCCACCAGAGAACACTCTGCTTTGCCTTCAGCCATGGCTCGCCCCGCCGAGCTCTCTCTGCCTCAAGCAGAAACCCCAGTGTGTGTCCAGCCTCCAGAAAGCAGAGTGCCTTTGCCTGAGCACTGCTGTGCTGGGGCAGCACCCTGAAGGCCTCCTAGGGCCTTCTCTGCCCTAACCCAGTCGTGCCATTCGGCCCATGCGGGGAGCAACGTTCCCCCTTGGCAGGGCTCAGCGTGTGGGCTGTGTGTGGTTTCATGGCTGGGAAAGGGCAGATCCTGAAGCTGGCTGCCCTCCTGTGAATGGGGCCTGGCGGGCAGAGCCGGCATTCCCCGGTGGGGATGGAGGAGATCTGGGGCCTTCAAGCTGCATGCACATCCCCTCTCTGGCTGCCCCTCTTGCTTCTTCTCTGCTGCCAAGCCTCTCACACCGCACGTGCGTCTCACTGGAAGGAGCAGGCTGCTTGCCATTCTTGGGCAGGGAATCATCCCACACGCCTCGTTTCCTCGCAGGGGAGTGCAAACTGACCCAGAGCCTCCAGAGGAGCTGCAGTCTCTCCAGCCACAAAGGCCTGTAGCCGAGTCCATGACGGCCTGTTGCATGGAGGGCTTCTATGGGAGAGGGCCATGCTTCCCTGGCAGGGGCTCCTTCTCACACTGCTTTCCGTGGGGAAACCCTGCGTGTGCCAGGGGTCTCCTGTGTGCACAAAATCTCTCCCCAGTGCCTGAGGTGCAGGGAATCCTCTTTGGACACAGAGCACTGTTCTAGGCAGAGCTCCCATGCTGGGAGAGCCGCCACTGCCCCGACTGTCCAACTGCCTCAGGAACACACTGCTAGGGAGTGTGGGTCTGGCAGGCAGAACGGCCCGAGGGAGGAGCTCGGGCCTTCGGCTGTGGACAGCTTTCCCACTGCCAAGCCTTGGAGGAGTGCGTGGAGGCTGGGGCCTGCAGCGTTTTCCATCGGAGAGCACTGGGTGCCCAAAGCCTCCCCTGTGGCTTCCGAGCCCCTTCCCACCCACACGCCCTTGGCACCCACTCTGTTGCCAGAGGGAAGTCCTAAGCAGGACTCTCTAGCTTGTGCAGCCAGAGTGCCTCCTGCTTGGAAGTGGCCTCTGGCTCTCATTTGGAGTGAGGCTTCTCCCATGTTTGTCAGCCTGCACATGGTGCCATCGCTCCACCAGAGAACACTCTGCTTTGCCTTCAGCCATGGCTCGCCCCGCCGAGCTCTCTCTGCCTCAAGCAGAAACCCCAGTGTGTGTCCAGCCTCCAGAAAGCAGAGTGCCTTTGCCTGAGCACTGCTGTGCTGGGGCAGCACCCTGAAGGCCTCCTAGGGCCTTCTCTGCCCTAACCCAGTCGTGCCATTCGGCCCATGCGGGGAGCAACGTTCCCCCTTGGCAGGGCTCAGCGTGTGGGCTGTGTGTGGTTTCATGGCTGGGAAAGGGCAGATCCTGAAGCTGGCTGCCCTCCTGTGAATGGGGCCTGGCGGGCAGAGCCGGCATTCCCCGGTGGGGATGGAGGAGATCTGGGGCCTTCAAGCTGCATGCACATCCCCTCTCTGGCTGCCCCTCTTGCTTCTTCTCTGCTGCCAAGCCTCTCACACCGCACGTGCGTCTCACTGGAAGGAGCAGGCTGCTTGCCATTCTTGGGCAGGGAATCATCCCACACGCCTCGTTTCCTCGCAGGGGAGTGCAAACTGACCCAGAGCCTCCAGAGGAGCTGCAGTCTCTCCAGCCACAAAGGCCTGTAGCCGAGTCCATGACGGCCTGTTGCATGGAGGGCTTCTATGGGAGAGGGCCATGCTTCCCTGGCAGGGGCTCCTTCTCACACTGCTTTCCGTGGGGAAACCCTGCGTGTGCCAGGGGTCTCCTGTGTGCACAAAATCTCTCCCCAGTGCCTGAGGTGCAGGGAATCCTCTTTGGACACAGAGCACTGTTCTAGGCAGAGCTCCCATGCTGGGAGAGCCGCCACTGCCCCGACTGTCCAACTGCCTCAGGAACACACTTCTAGGGAGTGTGGGTCTGGCAGGCAGAACGGCCCGAGGGAGGAGCTCGGGCCTTCGGCTGTGGACAGCTTTCCCACTGCCAAGCCTTGGAGGAGTGCGTGGAGGCTGGGGCCTGCAGCGTTTTCCATCGGAGAGCACTGGGTGCCCAAAGCCTCCCCTGTGGCTTCCGAGCCCCTTCCCACCCACACGCCCTTGGCACCCACTCTGTTGCCAGAGGGAAGTCCTAAGCAGGACTCTCTAGCTTGTGCAGCCAGAGTGCCTCCTGCTTGGAAGTGGCCTCTGGACCTCATTTGGAGTGAGGCTTCTCCCATGCTTGTCAGCCAGCACATGGTGCCATCGCTCCACCAGAGAACACTCTGCTTTGCCTTCAGCCATGGCTCGCCCCGCCGAGCTCTCTCTGCCTCAAGCAGAAACCCCAGTGTGTGTCCAGCCTCCAGAAAGCAGAGTGCCTTTGCCTGAGCACTGCTGTGCTGGGGCAGCACCCTGAAGGCCTCCTAGGGCCTTCTCTGCCCTAACCCAGTCGTGCCATTCGGCCCATGCGGGGAGCAACGTTCCCCCTTGGCAGGGCTCAGCGTGTGGGCTGTGTGTGGTTTCATGGCTGGGAAAGGGCAGATCCTGAAGCTGGCTGCCCTCCTGTGAATGGGGCCTGGCGGGCAGAGCCGGCATTCCCCGGTGGGGATGGAGGAGATCTGGGGCCTTCAAGCTGCATGCACATCCCCTCTCTGGCTGCCCCTCTTGCTTCTTCTCTGCTGCCAAGCCTCTCACACCGCACGTGCGTCTCACTGGAAGGAGCAGGCTGCTTGCCATTCTTGGGCAGGGAATCATCCCACACGCCTCGTTTCCTCGCAGGGGAGTGCAAACTGACCCAGAGCCTCCAGAGGAGCTGCAGTCTCTCCAGCCACAAAGGCCTGTAGCCGAGTCCATGACGGCCTGTTGCATGGAGGGCTTCTATGGGAGAGGGCCATGCTTCCCTGGCAGGGGCTCCTTCTCACACTGCTTTCCGTGGGGAAACCCTGCGTGTGCCAGGGGTCTCCTGTGTGCACAAAATCTCTCCCCAGTGCCTGAGGTGCAGGGAATCCTCTTTGGACACAGAGCACTGTTCTAGGCAGAGCTCCCATGCTGGGAGAGCCGCCACTGCCCCGACTGTCCAACTGCCTCAGGAACACACTGCTAGGGAGTGTGGGTCTGGCAGGCAGAACGGCCCGAGGGAGGAGCTCGGGCCTTCGGCTGTGGACAGCTTTCCCACTGCCAAGCCTTGGAGGAGTGCGTGGAGGCTGGGGCCTGCAGCGTTTTCCATCGGAGAGCACTGGGTGCCCAAAGCCTCCCCTGTGGCTTCCGAGCCCCTTCCCACCCACACGCCCTTGGCACCCACTCTGTTGCCAGAGGGAAGTCCTAAGCAGGACTCTCTAGCTTGTGCAGCCAGAGTGCCTCCTGCTTGGAAGTGGCCTCTGGCTCTCATTTGGAGTGAGGCTTCTCCCATGTTTGTCAGCCTGCACATGGTGCCATCGCTCCACCAGAGAACACTCTGCTTTGCCTTCAGCCATGGCTCGCCCCGCCGAGCTCTCTCTGCCTCAAGCAGAAACCCCAGTGTGTGTCCAGCCTCCAGAAAGCAGTGTGCCTTTGCCTGAGCACTGCTGTGCTGGGGCAGCACCCTGAAGGCCTCCTAGGGCCTTCTCTGCCCTAACCCAGTCGTGCCATTCGGCCCATGCGGGGAGCAACGTTCCCCCTTGGCAGGGCTCAGCGTGTGGGCTGTGTGTGGTTTCATGGCTGGGAAAGGGCAGATCCTGAAGCTGGCTGCCCTCCTGTGAATGGGGCCTGGCGGGCAGAGCCGGCATTCCCCGGTGGGGATGGAGGAGATCTGGGGCCTTCAAGCTGCATGCACATCCCCTCTCTGGCTGCCCCTCTTGCTTCTTCTCTGCTGCCAAGCCTCTCACACCGCACGTGCGTCTCACTGGAAGGAGCAGGCTGCTTGCCATTCTTGGGCAGGGAATCATCCCACACGCCTCGTTTCCTCGCAGGGGAGTGCAAACTGACCCAGAGCCTCCAGAGGAGCTGCAGTCTCTCCAGCCACAAAGGCCTGTAGCCGAGTCCATGACGGCCTGTTGCATGGAGGGCTTCTATGGGAGAGGGCCATGCTTCCCTGGCAGGGGCTCCTTCTCACACTGCTTTCCGTGGGGAAACCCTGCGTGTGCCAGGGGTCTCCTGTGTGCACAAAATCTCTCCCCAGTGCCTGAGGTGCAGGGAATCCTCTTTGGACACAGAGCACTGTTCTAGGCAGAGCTCCCATGCTGGGAGAGCCGCCACTGCCCCGACTGTCCAACTGCCTCAGGAACACACTGCTAGGGAGTGTGGGTCTGGCAGGCAGAACGGCCCGAGGGAGGAGCTCGGGCCTTCGGCTGTGGACAGCTTTCCCACTGCCAAGCCTTGGAGGAGTGCGTGGAGGCTGGGGCCTGCAGCGTTTTCCATCGGAGAGCACTGGGTGCCCAAAGCCTCCCCTGTGGCTTCCGAGCCCCTTCCCACCCACACGCCCTTGGCACCCACTCTGTTGCCAGAGGGAAGTCCTAAGCAGGACTCTCTAGCTTGTGCAGCCAGAGTGCCTCCTGCTTGGAAGTGGCCTCTGGCTCTCATTTGGAGTGAGGCTTCTCCCATGCTTGTCAGCCAGCACATGGTGCCATCGCTCCACCAGAGAACACTCTGCTTTGCCTTCAGCCATGGCTCGCCCCGCCGAGCTCTCTCTACCTCAAGCAGAAACCCCAGTGTGTGTCCAGCCTCCAGAAAGCAGAGTGCCTTTGCCTGAGCACTGCTGTGCTGGGGCAGCACCCTGAAGGCCTCCTAGGGCCTTCTCTGCCCTAACCCAGTCGTGCCATTCGGCCCATGCGGGGAGCAACGTTCCCCCTTGGCAGGGCTCAGCGTGTGGGCTGTGTGTGGTTTCATGGCTGGGAAAGGGCAGATCCTGAAGCTGGCTGCCCTCCTGTGAATGGGGCCTGGCGGGCAGAGCCGGCATTCCCCGGTGGGGATGGAGGAGATCTGGGGCCTTCAAGCTGCATGCACATCCCCTCTCTGGCTGCCCCTCTTGCTTCTTCTCTGCTGCCAAGCCTCTCACACCGCACGTGCGTCTCACTGGAAGGAGCAGGCTGCTTGCCATTCTTGGGCAGGGAATCATCCCACACGCCTCGTTTCCTCGCAGGGGAGTGCAAACTGACCCAGAGCCTCCAGAGGAGCTGCAGTCTCTCCAGCCACAAAGGCCTGTAGCCGAGTCCATGACGGCCTGTTGCATGGAGGGCTTCTATGGGAGAGGGCCATGCTTCCCTGGCAGGGGCTCCTTCTCACACTGCTTTCCGTGGGGAAACCCTGCGTGTGCCAGGGGTCTCCTGTGTGCACAAAATCTCTCCCCAGTGCCTGAGGTGCAGGGAATCCTCTTTGGACACAGAGCACTGTTCTAGGCAGAGCTCCCATGCTGGGAGAGCCGCCACTGCCCCGACTGTCCAACTGCCTCAGGAACACACTTCTAGGGAGTGTGGGTCTGGCAGGCAGAACAGCCCGAGGGAGGAGCTCGGGCCTTCGGCTGTGGACAGCTTTCCCACTGCCAAGCCTTGGAGGAGTGCGTGGAGGCTGGGGCCTGCAGCGTTTTCCATCGGAGAGCACTGGGTGCCCAAAGCCTCCCCTGTGGCTTCCGAGCCCCTTCCCACCCACACGCCCTTGGCACCCACTCTGTTGCCAGAGGGAAGTCCTAAGCAGGACTCTCTAGCTTGTGCAGCCAGAGTGCCTCCTGCTTGGAAGTGGCCTCTGGACCTCATTTGGAGTGAGGCTTCTCCCATGCTTGTCAGGCAGCACATGGTGCCATCGCTCCACCAGAGAACACTCTGCTTTGCCTTCAGCCATGGCTCGCCCCGCCGAGCTCTCTCTGCCTCAAGCAGAAACCCCAGTGTGTGTCCAGCCTCCAGAAAGCAGAGTGCCTTTGCCTGAGCACTGCTGTGCTGGGGCAGCACCCTGAAGGCCTCCTAGGGCCTTCTCTGCCCTAACCCAGTCGTGCCATTCGGCCCATGCGGGGAGCAACGTTCCCCCTTGGCAGGGCTCAGCGTGTGGGCTGTGTGTGGTTTCATGGCTGGGAAAGGGCAGATCCTGAAGCTGGGTGCCCTCCTGTGAATGGGGCCTGGCGGGCAGAGCCGGCATTCCCCGGTGGGGATGGAGGAGATCTGGGGCCTTCAAGCTGCATGCACATCCCCTCTCTGGCTGCCCCTCTTGCTTCTTCTCTGCTGCCAAGCCTCTCACACCGCACGTGCGTCTCACTGGAAGGAGCAGGCTGCTTGCCATTCTTGGGCAGGGAATCATCCCACACGCCTCGTTTCCTCGCAGGGGAGTGCAAACTGACCCAGAGCCTCCAGAGGAGCTGCAGTCTCTCCAGCCACAAAGGCCTGTAGCCGAGTCCATGACGGCCTGTTGCATGGAGGGCTTCTATGGGAGAGGGCCATGCTTCCCTGGCAGGGGCTCCTTCTCACACTGCTTTCCGTGGGGAAACCCTGCGTGTGCCAGGGGTCTCCTGTGTGCACAAAATCTCTCCCCAGTGCCTGAGGTGCAGGGAATCCTCTTTGGACACAGAGCACTGTTCTAGGCAGAGCTCCCATGCTGGGAGAGCCGCCACTGCCCCGACTGTCCAACTGCCTCAGGAACACACTGCTAGGGAGTGTGGGTCTGGCAGGCAGAACGGCCCGAGGGAGGAGCTCGGGCCTTCGGCTGTGGACAGCTTTCCCACTGCCAAGCCTTGGAGGAGTGCGTGGAGGCTGGGGCCTGCAGCGTTTTCCATCGGAGAGCACTGGGTGCCCAAAGCCTCCCCTGTGGCTTCCGAGCCCCTTCCCACCCACACGCCCTTGGCACCCACTCTGTTGCCAGAGGGAAGTCCTAAGCAGGACTCTCTAGCTTGTGCAGCCAGAGTGCCTCCTGCTTGGAAGTGGCCTCTGGCTCTCATTTGGAGTGAGGCTTCTCCCATGCTTGTCAGCCAGCACATGGTGCCATCGCTCCACCAGAGAACACTCTGCTTTGCCTTCAGCCATGGCTCGCCCCGCCGAGCTCTCTCTGCCTCAAGCAGAAACCCCAGTGTGTGTCCAGCCTCCAGAAAGCAGAGTGCCTTTGCCTGAGCACTGCTGTGCTGGGGCAGCACCCTGAAGGCCTCCTAGGGCCTTCTCTGCCCTAACCCAGTCGTGCCATTCGGCCCATGCGGGGAGCAACGTTCCCCCTTGGCAGGGCTCAGCGTGTGGGCTGTGTGTGGTTTCATGGCTGGGAAAGGGCAGATCCTGAAGCTGGCTGCCCTCCTGTGAATGGGGCCTGGCGGGCAGAGCCGGCATTCCCCGGTGGGGATGGAGGAGATCTGGGGCCTTCAAGCTGCATGCACATCCCCTCTCTGGCTGCCCCTCTTGCTTCTTCTCTGCTGCCAAGCCTCTCACACCGCACGTGCGTCTCACTGGAAGGAGCAGGCTGCTTGCCATTCTTGGGCAGGGAATCATCCCACACGCCTCGTTTCCTCGCAGGGGAGTGCAAACTGACCCAGAGCCTCCAGAGGAGCTGCAGTCTCTCCAGCCACAAAGGCCTGTAGCCGAGTCCATGACGGCCTGTTGCATGGAGGGCTTCTATGGGAGAGGGCCATGCTTCCCTGGCAGGGGCTCCTTCTCACACTGCTTTCCGTGGGGAAACCCTGCGTGTGCCAGGGGTCTCCTGTGTGCACAAAATCTCTCCCCAGTGCCTGAGGTGCAGGGAATCCTCTTTGGACACAGAGCACTGTTCTAGGCAGAGCTCCCATGCTGGGAGAGCCGCCACTGCCCCGACTGTCCAACTGCCTCAGGAACACACTTCTAGGGAGTGTGGGTCTGGCAGGCAGAACGGCCCGAGGGAGGAGCTCGGGCCTTCGGCTGTGGACAGCTTTCCCACTGCCAAGCCTTGGAGGAGTGCGTGGAGGCTGGGGCCTGCAGCGTTTTCCATCGGAGAGCACTGGGTGCCCAAAGCCTCCCCTGTGGCTTCCGAGCCCCTTCCCACCCACACGCCCTTGGCACCCACTCTGTTGCCAGAGGGAAGTCCTAAGCAGGACTCTCTAGCTTGTGCAGCCAGAGTGCCTCCTGCTTGGAAGTGGCCTCTGGCTCTCATTTGGAGTGAGGCTTCTCCCATGCTTGTCAGCCAGCACATGGTGCCATCGCTCCACCAGAGAACACTCTGCTTTGCCTTCAGCCATGGCTCGCCCCGCCGAGCTCTCTCTGCCTCAAGCAGAAACCCCAGTGTGTGTCCAGCCTCCAGAAAGCAGAGTGCCTTTGCCTGAGCACTGCTGTGCTGGGGCAGCACCCTGAAGGCCTCCTAGGGCCTTCTCTGCCCTAACCCAGTCGTGCCATTCGGCCCATGCGGGGAGCAACGTTCCCCCTTGGCAGGGCTCAGCGTGTGGGCTGTGTGTGGTTTCATGGCTGGGAAAGGGCAGATCCTGAAGCTGGCTGCCCTCCTGTGAATGGGGCCTGGCGGGCAGAGCCGGCATTCCCCGGTGGGGATGGAGGAGATCTGGGGCCTTCAAGCTGCATGCACATCCCCTCTCTGGCTGCCCCTCTTGCTTCTTCTCTGCTGCCAAGCCTCTCACACCGCACGTGCGTCTCACTGGAAGGAGCAGGCTGCTTGCCATTCTTGGGCAGGGAATCATCCCACACGCCTCGTTTCCTCGCAGGGGAGTGCAAACTGACCCAGAGCCTCCAGAGGAGCTGCAGTCTCTCCAGCCACAAAGGCCTGTAGCCGAGTCCATGACGGCCTGTTGCATGGAGGGCTTCTATGGGAGAGGGCCATGCTTCCCTGGCAGGGGCTCCTTCTCACGTGAACTGCTTTCCGTGGGGAAACCCTGCGTGTGCCAGGGGTCTCCTGTGTGCACAAAATCTCTCCCCAGTGCCTGAGGTGCAGGGAATCCTCTTTGGACACAGAGCACTGTTCTAGGCAGAGCTCCCATGCTGGGAGAGCCGCCACTGCCCCGACTGTCCAACTGCCTCAGGAACACACTGCTAGGGAGTGTGGGTCTGGCAGGCAGAACGGCCCGAGGGAGGAGCTCGGGCCTTCGGCTGTGGACAGCTTTCCCACTGCCAAGCCTTGGAGGAGTGCGTGGAGGCTGGGGCCTGCAGCGTTTTCCATCGGAGAGCACTGGGTGCCCAAAGCCTCCCCTGTGGCTTCCGAGCCCCTTCCCACCCACACGCCCTTGGCACCCACTCTGTTGCCAGAGGGAAGTCCTAAGCAGGACTCTCTAGCTTGTGCAGCCAGAGTGCCTCCTGCTTGGAAGTGGCCTCTGGCTCTCATTTGGAGTGAGGCTTCTCCCATGCTTGTCAGCCAGCACATGGTGCCATCGCTCCACCAGAGAACACTCTGCTTTGCCTTCAGCCATGGCTCGCCCCGCCGAGCTCTCTCTGCCTCAAGCAGAAACCCCAGTGTGTGTCCAGCCTCCAGAAAGCAGAGTGCCTTTGCCTGAGCACTGCTGTGCTGGGGCAGCACCCTGAAGGCCTCCTAGGGCCTTCTCTGCCCTAACCCAGTCGTGCCATTCGGCCCATGCGGGGAGCAACGTTCCCCCTTGGCAGGGCTCAGCGTGTGGGCTGTGTGTGGTTTCATGGCTGGGAAAGGGCAGATCCTGAAGCTGGCTGCCCTCCTGTGAATGGGGCCTGGCGGGCAGAGCCGGCATTCCCCGGTGGGGATGGAGGAGATCTGGGGCCTTCAAGCTGCATGCACATCCCCTCTCTGGCTGCCCCTCTTGCTTCTTCTCTGCTGCCAAGCCTCTCACACCGCACGTGCGTCTCACTGGAAGGAGCAGGCTGCTTGCCATTCTTGGGCAGGGAATCATCCCACACGCCTCGTTTCCTCGCAGGGGAGTGCAAACTGACCCAGAGCCTCCAGAGGAGCTGCAGTCTCTCCAGCCACAAAGGCCTGTAGCCGAGTCCATGACGGCCTGTTGCATGGAGGGCTTCTATGGGAGAGGGCCATGCTTCCCTGGCAGGGGCTCCTTCTCACGTGAACTGCTTTCCGTGGGGAAACCCTGCGTGTGCCAGGGGTCTCCTGTGTGCACAAAATCTCTCCCCAGTGCCTGAGGTGCAGGGAATCCTCTTTGGACACAGAGCACTGTTCTAGGCAGAGCTCCCATGCTGGGAGAGCCGCCACTGCCCCGACTGTCCAACTGCCTCAGGAACACACTGCTAGGGAGTGTGGGTCTGGCAGGCAGAACGGCCCGAGGGAGGAGCTCGGGCCTTCGGCTGTGGACAGCTTTCCCACTGCCAAGCCTTGGAGGAGTGCGTGGAGGCTGGGGCCTGCAGCGTTTTCCATCGGAGAGCACTGGGTGCCCAAAGCCTCCCCTGTGGCTTCCGAGCCCCTTCCCACCCACACGCCCTTGGCACCCACTCTGTTGCCAGAGGGAAGTCCTAAGCAGGACTCTCTAGCTTGTGCAGCCAGAGTGCCTCCTGCTTGGAAGTGGCCTCTGGCTCTCATTTGGAGTGAGGCTTCTCCCATGCTTGTCAGCCAGCACATGGTGCCATCGCTCCACCAGAGAACACTCTGCTTTGCCTTCAGCCATGGCTCGCCCCGCCGAGCTCTCTCTGCCTCAAGCAGAAACCCCAGTGTGTGTCCAGCCTCCAGAAAGCAGAGTGCCTTTGCCTGAGCACTGCTGTGCTGGGGCAGCACCCTGAAGGCCTCCTAGGGCCTTCTCTGCCCTAACCCAGTCGTGCCATTCGGCCCATGCGGGGAGCAACGTTCCCCCTTGGCAGGGCTCAGCGTGTGGGCTGTGTGTGGTTTCATGGCTGGGAAAGGGCAGATCCTGAAGCTGGCTGCCCTCCTGTGAATGGGGCCTGGCGGGCAGAGCCGGCATTCCCCGGTGGGGATGGAGGAGATCTGGGGCCTTCAAGCTGCATGCACATCCCCTCTCTGGCTGCCCCTCTTGCTTCTTCTCTGCTGCCAAGCCTCTCACACCGCACGTGCGTCTCACTGGAAGGAGCAGGCTGCTTGCCATTCTTGGGCAGGGAATCATCCCACACGCCTCGTTTCCTCGCAGGGGAGTGCAAACTGACCCAGAGCCTCCAGAGGAGCTGCAGTCTCTCCAGCCACAAAGGCCTGTAGCCGAGTCCATGACGGCCTGTTGCATGGAGGGCTTCTATGGGAGAGGGCCATGCTTCCCTGGCAGGGGCTCCTTCTCACGTGAACTGCTTTCCGTGGGGAAACCCTGCGTGTGCCAGGGGTCTCCTGTGTGCACAAAATCTCTCCCCAGTGCCTGAGGTGCAGGGAATCCTCTTTGGACACAGAGCACTGTTCTAGG
>NW_026648580.1:25000-33712 GCF_030028045.1 Hippopotamus amphibius kiboko | reverse complement strand
TGTGTGTGTGTGACTCATAAGGGGATGTTTTCCATAGCTGTGCACTATGGCACTGCAGGATCTCTGGTTGCTGAGTACCCAGAGGTGGAAGCCCCGATACAGAGCTTGGACTGTGAAGTTATGCATGGGTTCTCAATGGTGTGTGTGGGGTCGGCCCCCCTAATCCCCCATGTTGGTTGTTCAACGGTCAACTCTAATATATAGATCAGAGAGGATATCATCCATGTGCTTCATATGAATAACTTTCCCAAATAATCTTTATCTTTTTCAAAGGAAGACATCCTGTAATCCATTTCATAAGATGCTATTGGGAACCTACTCCCCCAGCATGTGAATTATCCCTACAGAGCACAAGATCCCTGAGAAGGAGGAGCCCTGGACGCTGAGACACCAGGAAAGTAGGCTTTTAGATGATATTTTCTGCTTCTCATGAGATGACGGTGTCTACTGATCCTATTCAAGTGTGTAAAATGAGAGCCCCCTGGCAAGGATCAGCAGAAGGTCTTTGCTGCTGGGCCCTGGGCTCTTCCTTTCAGTGGGGAGGCCAAGAGCCTCAAGAAGGAAGGAAGGAAGGAAGGAAGGAAGGAAGGAAGGAAGGAAGGAAGGAAGGTAGGTGGGAGGGAGGGAGGGAGGGAGGGAGGGAGGGGAGGGTTTGCCCGGTGCCATCAGGCCCGTGTGTCACCCTAAAGAGAAGGGCAGCCATCGCCACTGCTGGAATCATGTCCCCATTTCCTGGGCAGGACATTCAAGAAGGCCTCCTCCTGTGTGTTTCGTGCATCACCTCGACGGTGCCCCCAGGAATAGTCACCGGAGGGAACTGTGCAGCTGAGCCAACCTGCCTGGGAACACGGCCTCCTTCCTTTAAGAAGTGGAAAACTCGCCCAGTGCTCTCTCTGTTGTTGTTTTTCCGGTCCTTATCCTTGTCCTTGTCGTCGTCGTCGTGGTCGTCGTCATCGTTACTGTTGTTAACAAGTGAATGAGAGTGAGTCAGAAAGAGAAAAACAAATATTGTATATTCACACATATATGTGGACTGCAGAAAAATGGTACACATCAACTGGTGTGCAAGGCAGAAAGAGAGACACAGATGTAGAGCACAAACATATGGACACCAAGTGGGGAAAGCGGGGAGGGTTGGGGGGGAATGAATTGGAAGATTGGGGTACCAAATTGTACACTCTAAATATATACAGTTTATTGTAAAACATGAAAAGAAAAAAAGTTAAGAAAAAGTGAATGATGCCTCCGTCTAGAGGAATACTTGGCAGTTATTATGTTCAGGACCATTTCTTTTTCTGCCATTGATGGAAAACTCCTTGGATCCCGTTAGCATTTATGGATTCAAGGAGTGCAGTTCTTCATAGGTTCTGTCACGTCGTTAGGAGGGGAATCCTCATCAAGTTGCTTCAACCAGGACTATGTGTCCTTCAGATGCGGAGATGGAAATGAATGGTGCTCTGCGGGGCGGTGGGGGGGCGGGGGCGCGATGATAGGCACCCAGGACTCCTTCCCCCAGGCCTCCTTTTGTTCCCTCACTGCTTCCTGGAGAAGGGACACCCCCCCCCCCACGCACACACCGTCTAGGTGTGCTATTTGCTGTCCATAATTTCCCGTGCCCTTTGGGCATGGCTGATAGAGACGGACATGAAGCAGCAGGACGGCAAGCTGGCACCTGGGCCTAGGGAAGTTTCACAAGTGAAATATCAGAACTGGAGCTGGGACAGACATGCCTCCCCTTCCCGGGGCCGGGGGGGGGGGGGTGCGGAAGCTGGGCTGGGGGAGCTGGAGACGAGGGGCACAGAGAGAGGCAGGGAAGGGAGGCCCCACGTGGGCCTGGGAGAGACGGGGATGGGGAGGGCGGGGCGGTGGGGGGCAGGGGGCCACTGCTGACCGGCCTGGGTTCGGGTTCCCTGTCCCCCGTCCTGCTGAGAACGTGCCTTTGCTTCCTGCCCTCAGGTGTGCGAGAGGAGCACGTTTCTTTTCAATAAAGACCAATACATCATGTCACACTATGTTTGGTTTTGCTTGTTCATGTTCCAGACGAGGCCAACGAACTCTCCCAGGGGAGGTGTGGGTACAAAGGATCTGACAGGATGGGAGGGTGCGGGTCTGCGCATGGGCCAAGAAATCCAGAAAATCTGTCGTAGCTGAGACTCAGGCCTTTTTCAGAAATAGGCCAAGAGAGTTCAGCTTTGACCATTCCCTGCCAAGCAGTCATCACAGGTGCTTCCTGGAAGGGATTGAGTTGCAGAAACCAGCGTGGCCCGCAGCCCTCAGGCCTCAGCCCGGCAGGCAGGCAGGCAGGCAGCGGCTATTGTCTGTTGGTCCCGCCCCCGCCCCCGCCCCCGCCCCCGCCCGCTTCTCCACCGCTCGCTCCTTCCCAAGTCGCCAGGGCTGATAGTTGCCGGGAGAGGGGGAGGGGAAGTCCGGACGCTTCATTCCGCAGGGCCTTGTTCAATCGCTTCATTCAAATGCAGAATGCTCTCCGGTCAGATCGGGAGCCTTTGACTTTGCCTCGAGCTCCCCTTTATCGAACGGCTTTTTTTTTTCCTTCCCCAATTTCCCCACCCTTAGGCTGCCCCCTCCAAACTGCAGGGAGGGAGGGAGGGAGGGAGGGAGGGAGGGAGGGATGGGTGAAGGTTGTGTGAGAACTTCTCCTTGTCTCAGGCAAATAGGAGTCCCCTCTTTTTCCTAACCCAGGAAACCCCACTAAACCATTTGAGAATCACGGACATGCGTGGAAGCAAACGTCTTAACTTGAGATCGTGCTCTGCTGTGGGAGGACAGAAAGGAGGGCCAGAATGTCCGGTCTTGTGCTGTCCAGTTCTTAAGCGACTTGAATTCAAGGAGACACATTTTGGGGCGGCCTACTCTGAACATATTGAAAGCTGACCTGGTGACTGTGTGTGTGTGTGTGTGTGTGTGTGTGTGTGTGTGTGTGTGTGTGTGTGTGTGTGAGGGAGAGGGAGATGGAGGGAGGGAGGGAGGCGGGGAGGGAGGGAAAGGGAGAAAATAGGTTAGTAGAGGCCTCCATTTCATGGAAACTGTTTCTGAGTTCTGAGAACAGGTCGGTTCTGTGAAACAGTTATCATATCTCCTCTCAGGAGGCAGTGATGTTGATGGGCTCCCAAAAACTAGGCCTGTGGTGCAAGCAATCAGGTTATTTCCTAAGAGGCACTTGTATGGAAACCAAAGGAAGACAAAGGTCCATCACTGGAGCCGATTATAAACCAGTGCGGGGGGGGGGGGGGAGCGTGTGGGGGGCGGTGTCAGTGAAGAAGATTTGTAGATGTTAGGGTGGAAGCAACTTTAGCAGTTTGAAATGGCTGTGATGATGTCGGGTGTTTGGTTCGACTTTCAGACTGGCTCTCACAGAAACAGGCACCAGGATGGTTTCCACAGGAGCTGTGGTGGCCATGTCTCTAAAGTTTTCACCAAGTCCTCCAGCTTCGGTCTGTAGGGCTTCAGGCAAAGGGCCGTTTTCGTTGTCAGTGATGCCAAGTCAAAAGGGTGGGCGAAAGTGGGAAACATTCATGGAGAGAGTTGTAGCCAGATATTGGGGGCAACTTGAAAGACTTCAGGATCCAGTCCGGTTTTCAGGTGAAAAGCAACACCCTAAGGAAAATGAATAGCACCAGAATCTCATATCCACAAGTGTGTATTCCCGTTTTATGGAAACGTAACGTGGGCCTCTAAGGAACGCGTGCAAGTGACTCTCTTGCCAAAGAAATAAGGAGCCTCACGGAGAGTTTCTGAATTCTGGACGGAGCAGGTAGGGAGAAAAAGAGAAGTGATTCCATTTTGCTGACAAGGGTACAAGTCACCAAATGGATGTCCAACTTTTAAAATAAATTGGGTTTTGTTTGTTTTCATTTTCCCTTGTAGCTGGAAAAGAAAAGATTTCACAATCCGTCCTGTTCTCTCTCTCTCTCTCTCACTCAGGTTAGGAGATTCTTTTCTGTTTGAAATAATGGAAGCATTTATAATGTCGTGCAGTTTCAGGTGTACAGCACAGTGATTTAGATAGAAAGATAGGTAGATAGATAGATAGATATAGATTCTGTTTCAGATTTTTTTTCTCTTACACGTTATTACAAAGTATTGAGTATAGTTTCCTGTGCCAAGTCGTAAGAGCTTGTTGATTATCCACTTTACGTATAGGAATGTGTATATGTTCATCCCAAGCTCCTAAGGTATCCGCACCCTGCCCCCCCCCCCCCGCCCCCAGCGGCTTCCCCAATCAGTCCTATTGTAGACAAGTAGTCATACACACACTATCATCCTAGTCCTCAGTTCATTCAGCCCCACGTAGGTCACTCGTTCTTCTCGGAGTCCAGTTTTCCCATCGGCCCTGTCAATCTTGCCTGATGATTGAGCGTGACTGGAAAAGTGATGGTCCCAAGAAGTTTGCAAGAGCTTTTGTGAAGGCTCATAGGACTTGCCCAGCGAAGTGGGTGCCTTGATCACTGCAGGCTGTGGAAGGTATACCCAAAGTGGCAAACACAATTTTTTTTTAACCGTCTCTATGCCATGGTGAGGACAGAAGGCTTGCAGCAAGGGAAGGCTTCAACCCACATGGAAACCATACTCACCGTCACAGGAACGTTTGGATGACCCTTACTACGTGCCAGTGGAGTGAAGTCCAGTGGCCGGGGCTCAGGGGTTCCTGAGAGAGGAGGTCTGACGCCTCTGGGGACAAAGAGAATTGTTTTCCCCCAGGGTGACAAGCATGACAGGTCAGCCATTGCAGGTAACCTGTAGAAATCTTCCCACCAGCATCTATTTACAATTGGAGCCATTCGAAATGCACCAAGGTGGGTGGCGGAATGCGGGGGGCGGCGGGGACCTGGGGGGGGGGGGTGAGGTTCCCCAGGAAGCCTGAGACATGGAGACCCAGTGGCCGGCCGGGCTGCTGCCCCTCTCTGGGGTCTGCTGTCCCTCTCTGGGGTCTGCTGTAGCCCCGACCCTCTGTTGAATGGACAGAATGGAATTGATCCACGTGTGGCCCCCCCCCACCCCCCATCATCTTTCAAGAGGCTGTTGTTGCCGCCTCGGCATGAAACTCGGGTGGAATATCTCCTTGATACTGGGCTCAGTCCCTGTCGTGTGAGCCTCCATTTGGACGACCGAAAACCCTGTATGCCAGGGCAGAGAAGAAGGATCCCATCATTTCCAGAGCAGCTGGAACACACCCGTGTATAGACACAAGCCAAAGAAGGCTTCACGTTCCTTCCTCTTCGACAACGCTTCCCATGTCAGGAAACCTCTCCAGGAAGCCTACTCCGTTTCATGGCTCTGCTTTCGAAGGAGAGAGAACACATTCTTGAGCTAGGCCCTCTCCTCTTGGATCCTCTCTCAACATGCATTCTAAGTGCAAAAGACTTCATGTGTCATTCGGTTTGGGGGCAAATGTGTCCAAAATACCCCAACGAGTGTAAAACAGTTAGATAGGTCACTGGGGAACAGTGCCTCCTTAGCCACGTCACCCACATCCCAGGGAAAGACTTGCTAGGCAAAGAGAGAAGCCTCTTTCCTTGTGAGCCAACCCTGGCTCTTTGAATATCAAGAGGACTAAGTCCACGTGAGTCCCCCAAGACCTGATAAAGGTAACCTAGAAAAGAAGTGATGATTTTTAGAAGACATAAGCCTGCCTGCCTGCCTGCCTGCCTTCCTTCCTTCCTTCCTTCCTTCCTTCCTTCCTTCCTTCCGGAAAAAGGAAGGAAAGCTTTCTCTCTCATGACGGAGAGAGCAGAGCAATAGAAGAAACACCCAAGCCCGAGCCCAAAGTTGGCCTTTTTCACCGAGAGACAGAAAACTGAATTCTAGTTTTGCACTGGTTTCCTGTTGATACGAACACTCATGTGTGTCCTTGAATCCATCCTCATCTTAAGCAGTCCTGACCACGGTTCCCATTCCTTTCCGAAGATTCTTCTCCTCAGAAACCTTTTCCAATCGCCTGTGCCCAGTTTTAGCTTTTCCCTTGTGTCCTTTGTTTCCCATTTCGAAATGACTAGCTTTAGGACCGAAATGTCTTTTTTTCCCTCCCCCAAACCTTATCTGCATACCTTCTACCTTGCCTCCCCCCTCCCCACACTCCCCAAAGAGGTCCTCTTCCTACAATGAGGATGGCGACCTCGGGTAGCTTGGACCACACACGTTCCTTCTTTAGGATGCCTCATCCTTGGACATTTGTCACCGCCCCCCCCCGCCCCCCACCCCACCCCACCCCACCCCACCCCACCCCACCCCAATCCAATCCAATGAAAGTAAGGAAGCCAACCACAGTGACCCGTGTGAACATGGACTGCCTTGTAGAAGTCCAGGCTCCTGCCTAGTTTGTGGTTTCCCTAAAGCGCAAGATCTGTGTAGGCATGGAAGCACGCATATGCTCCAACTCTCCGGAGCAGGGAGACCCTTAGGCTTGTGGAGCTAGGGACGTTTCAGCATTTTCCCTTCTTTGGAGATGATGTAGACAGGCTGCTGAATGTCCATTCTTTCATGGCACTCAGTCCACCCCTAAACCTAGAGATGTTGGAAAGTCTTGAAGTCGGCCTATGGAAAAGAGTTCTTGTGGAAGACGTTCCCTTACACATTCTCCTCATCTCGTCCACACTTCTGTCCTCTGTGTGTTATGAGCGGTCCCACTTGGATGATTCGTGATTTCTTAAGACAGGAAAGCAGTCAGTCCTCATCTCTACACCTCCCGGCCGCCCCCTCCACCACCCTGTTCCCGTGAGAGATTTTCTTCCTGCTTTCAGACGGGAGAAGGAAAGGAGGGTCCGTGTTCCCCTCCTGTTGTCACCTCGCATGGCAAAATCTCCCTATGCCACGGAGGCCCATTTGGGGGCGGTGTCCTGCGGGCCCGAAGACCTTCCGAGTCAACCTCAAGGAGGATGAGGATGTTCTCTCTTGCCACCGAACCGGTGAACCCGATGGCCTTCTAAGCAATGATGTCTCATCAGCCCACCCCACCCGTTTCACACAGAACGGAACAGCCTCTCCTGGATGACTCGGAGCAGGGGAGTTCCTGGGTCTGTCAGAGAGGGCCCTCTGCTGGCGGTGGGTGAAAAAGCACTGCACAGGACAGGAGGTGTTCGTGGTGTCCTTGGGAAGGAAAGGCGGGGGGGCATTTTATTCTTGGAAAGCTTATGCTGGCCCAGGATGTACACTATGAAAGATGATGCGACCTCATTTGGGGCGGGCACCAGAGGAGGGAGACGCGGGGCGGGGGGGGGGGGCGGGGAGGTGTAGAAACGCATAAAAGCGGTCCTACCTTAAATGAATAAAAAAATAACAAGCAATATAACATGTACAATAAAATAGAGCACACGCAAAGGAAACGAAGGCAAAGTACAGGAAACGAAGAGAAAAATGCAAAGCCTATATACAGTGCTTCCATGTTCCTCATTCAATCAGCTTGGTGCAGGAATCTCCAGGAGATGAACAGCAAGCATACACGGGTCAAGCGGCGGCCGCGGGTCCACCGGCAGCCCGGGGCTGCGCAGCCCGAGTCCGCGCGTGCTGTCGCTCGGCGGCCGGCGGGCCGGGTCTCTGGGCGCCCGCGGCCCGAGGGTCGCTCGGCGGCCGGCGGGCCGGGTCCCGGGCGCGCGCGGCCCGAGGGTCGCTCGGCGGCCGGCGGGCATGGTCTCGGGCGCGCGCGGCCCGAGGGTCGCTCGGCGGCCGGCGGGCATGGTCTCGGGCGCGCGCGGCCCGAGGGTCGCTCGGCGGCCGGCGGCCCGGGTCCCGGGCGCGCGCGGCCCGAGGGTCGCTCGGCGGCCGGCGGCCCGGGTCCCGGGCGCGCGCGGCCCGAGGGTCGCTCGGCGGCCGGCGGGCATGGTCTCGGGCGCGCGCGGCCCGAGGGTCGCTCGGCGGCCGGCGGGCATGGTCTCGGGCGCGCGCGGCCCGAGGGTCGCTCGGCGGCCGGCGGGCATGGTCTCGGGCGCGCGCGGGCCGAGGGTCGCTCGGCGGCCGGCGGCCCGGGTCTCGGGCGCGCGCGGCCCGAGGGTCGCTCGGCGGCCGGCGGCCCGGGTCTCGGGCGCGCGCGGCCCGAGGGTCGCTCGGCGGCCGGCGGCCCGGGTCTCGGGCGCCCGCGGCCCGAGGGTCGCTCGCGGCCCGCGGCCACGGAGCCTGCAGGCCGCTCGGCGGCCCGGGTCCCGGGCGCCCGCAGCCCGAGGGGGCCCTCGGCGGCCGGCAGCCCGCGGCCTGCAGGCCGCTCGGCGGCCCGGCTCTCGGGAGCCCGCGGCGCGAGGGTCGCTCGCGGCCGCGGCCACGGAGCCTGCAGGTCGCTCGGCGGCCCGCGTCCCGGGCGCCCGCAGCCCGAGGGGCGCTCGGCGGCCCGCGGCCACGGAGCCTGCAGGTCGCTCGGCGGCCCGGGTCCCGGGCGCCCGCGGCCCGAGGGGCGCTCGGCGGCCCGCGGCCGGCTGGTCGACCTGCCTGCAAGTCGACCGGCGGCCCGAGGGTCGCTCGGCGGCCCGCGGCCACGGAGCCTGCAGGTCGCTCGGCGGCCCGGGTCCCGGGCGCCCGCGGCCCGAGGGGCGCTCGGCGGCCCGCGGCCGGCTGGTCGACCTGCCTGCAAGTCGACCGGCGGCCCGAGGGTCGCTCGGCGGCCCGCGGCCACGGAGCCTGCAGGTCGCTCGGCGGCCCGGGTCCCGGGCGCCCGCGGCCCGAGGGGCGCTCGGCGGCCCGCGGCCGGCTGGTCGACCTGCCTGCAGT
>NW_026648580.1:0-12500 GCF_030028045.1 Hippopotamus amphibius kiboko | reverse complement strand
TCACACGCACGGCCAGGGCCACGGAGCAGGGCCGGGGGCGCCACCCAGGGGGAGACAAAGGGCCGGGGCACAGCCGGGCCACCAGGAAAACCAGCGCGGGGCCCCACCGCCCCACACCAGGGGGCGGTCCCGCCAACGCCTGGGACGCCGGCCGGCGCCCGCCACCCTCGAGGGCCTCCCCACGACCCGGCCCCGCCGCCGGGGCCTAGCATGCGACGGTTCCCCCCGCGTGCAGCGGAGGAGCCCGTCCACCCCTTCGCGCATCCATCTGCGTCGCCTCCACACATCCATCACCACCTCAGCCGACCCCAAGGGCTCACACGTCCTGGGGAAACGCTCCCGAGCCAGGCGGCCCGACCTAGGGCCACACACCGCCGCCGGCTGCGGCTCGAGGCAAGGGCAGGCGCGGCAGGGCTCCCCGTGGCTGCGGGACTGGGGAGCCGGGACCGGGGGGCCCCCCCCTCCGGGCTCGCCAACGGAGGCGACCCCGCACGCACACACGCCACCCCGCGCCTCGGACACCGGCTCGGCTCGGCCCGGCGGGACCCTCCCCCGACTCGGAGGGGGGAGGCGCGGGCCACGGTAGGCAAAGAGCGGCGCTCGGCCCCACCGCGGGACCGGCGCACCCCTCCCGCGGAGGCGAGGGGGTCTACCCACGTGCTCTGGCAGTCGCCACGGTGGCCACTGCACACTTGGGAGGGGCGGCAGCTGGGGGGTTCGGTACCCCAAGGCTCCCTCTCGGATCGCTAGAGAAGGCTTTCTCACCGAGGGCGCGTCATCCCCCACTCAGCGCCTCTCCTTCGGGCCCGCAGAGGCGCTTCCGTGAGCCGCCTACACCTCCTCCAGTCGCCTGGAGGGGAGGGGGTCTGCGGTATGGGTAAGCACACGGCCCACGGGAGCGTTCGCGGCCAGGGCCGGGGCACGACCTCGGTAAGGCTTGCTGCCCTCGGGCTCGCCCCTCGGGCCCTCGAGGGGGAGCACGCCCAAGATGCGTGACACAGCCCCCTCTCTCACAGGCCCCGGCCCCCACGATCGCTCCCACGCCCGCGCGCAGCCCCCCACGTAGTGGGGACCACACGGGGCGTGCGCTCGGCCAAGCTCAGGCCCCCACGGCACGCCGCTGAGGACCAGCACAACGAGGCGGCCCCTGGCCCCACCGCCGGGGGGAACAGGCGGGCGCACCTCCCTTACCGTCTCGACCCCCCCAAGAGAGAGCCGCTCACGGCACCCGCCACGGTGGCGGAGACCCGAGGGACACGCTGGGAAAGGGGAACAACACCACCGCTCGGCCTCGGGCACCTGAGGGACGACCTGGAGCGCTCCAGGAGCACCACGGAGGGCCAGGCGCGGCACGCTCGCACACCGACGGGGGGCGCGCAGCGTGGCGGCGGGGCGGCCCTCCCCGCCGCGGGGAGGGCCGCTCGCGAGGCGTACGCCAAAGAGGCACAGCGAGAGCGTCTGCTGCGTCCGAGGACCCCGGTCCCCGCCCACGCTGGGAGGCGGGGGCGGGAGACCGCGGGTTCGGGGCCGGAGGCCGCACCCCTGCCTTCCGCACACCCCGGCAGGCGGGGCGGAAGAGAGGCGAGGAGCCCGCGGACAGAACGAGAAGAGCGGTCCCGTCCCCCAGGAACGTCCGTCCCTCGTCTGGCACGGCTTAGGCCCAGCCCAGCGGAGCGTGGCACCACCACATCAATCGGTTGACCCACCCAGCCTAAAGCCACGGCGGGGGAGGCCCGCAGGGGAGGCACGGCGAAGACCCATCACACGGAGGCCCGCTTCCGCCTCGCCGGCGCCCCTTCGTCTCGGGCAAAGAGCAGCCAGCCACCCCAGAACGAGAACGCCTGACACGGGGCACAGAGCCTGTGGGGTGGGGTCGTGCCGGCCACTCACCACCGGGTGCCTGCAGCGGGGGCAGCGCACAGGGTCGAGCACCCGACGCCACCTGGCCCCGCCGCCCTCGGGCTCAGCCAGAGGCCGGAGGCGGCACCGCGGGTCGGGGCAGCCGGACGCGCACGCAAGAGCCGGCGCGCAGGCCCAAGCGGGCAGCTCAAGCGGCAAGGACCGAGCCGGGCGTCAGACAGCCGCCCCCAGCCCGGAGTCCTGCCCGCGTCCGGAGCCCCAGCGTCTATCGGCGACAGACGCAGAAGAACACCGTGTCAGCACCTATCTGGTGGCAAAAAGGCCCCATTTCCGGCGGAAGAAATCATCGCGCCCGACAGCGGGGCCCACCCACGAGGTTCACGGGGGCCCCCGGAACCTCGGTCCGGCCACCTGCCCCCAACACTTCCCCATCCACACTTGCCCCGGAGCGCCCGGGGCCACCTGGTCGACCCGGGGATGGAGGGGTGGCAGAGTGGGCCGGGGACACGGGGGAGAGGGAGCGGGCTGGGGACGCCCTCCCCGGTCCCCCCACGCGGGCAGGCACCGGTCCATCCGAGTCTCCGGGCCAGGACTTGGTTCCAAGAAAGAAACACAGCACCCCTCCGAGCCGCCTCCGATGAGCGGGCCCCATGAGGGACCACGCCCGGGCCCGGGAGCCCCTCCCCGGGCCACCCAGTATGGCTCGCGCCAGTCCCCACCTCCCGGCCCGGACTCGGGGTGGAGAGCGGAGGGGGGAGACAAAGTCGCGTCCGACGACCGGGACCCACGCGGGCACGCTGACAGGCCGGGTGCACCCTCGCCGGCCACCTGCGCGAGCAGGGGCCGGTCCGTCCACGTCTCCGGACCCATCGGGACTTGAACCCATTTCTCCAGGGAGACGCCCGGAGCCCACGGGGCAACGCACCCAGGCCCGGGCCAGCCTCTCTGGGTCACCGCTGGCGGCCCAGGCCGGTCCTCACCTCTGGAGTCCGGCTCGGAAAACCATCGGCCCGAAAGCATCTGACGACCGGGACGCACGCGCGTCCACCACCGAGCCCGTGGCGGCCTCCACCGGCCTCAACGCTCGGCCCGAGCCGGTCCCCACCTCCGGAGCGGGACGCGGGGGGCACCGGGAAAGGGAGGTGGGGGGGGTCGGGGAACGAACGCTCCCAAGGGCGGCCCAGGAGAAGGCCGGGCCACCAAGTCCCAGGCGCTCCGGGCGCGGCAGACCCTCTCCTCTCCCACCGCGGCGGCACGACCCGACATGGGTTCCCGCGGCCGGAGGGGCACGGGCGCATGCTGGTCGACCCGGCCAGGCGGCCCCTCAGCCCCGGCTCGGGAGCGCGGCGGCAGTCACAGCCCCATAGATCTGCAGGCCCAATCTCAGGCGACAGCAGGAGGCGCCTACGCCTCGGCGCCACCGGGGCTGCCAGCACCAGCGTCGCCCGCCTCCCGGAACTCTGCTTCGGGCCCGGCGGCTGAGTCACAGCCCTCGACAAGGTCGCCGGAGCTCCGGAGGGAAGGGACAATATAAAAGCGGCCGCCAGGTGGCGCCCGACAACCGGCTCGAACGTCCCCGGGCCGGATCCCGGTCGCCGGCCGGCCACCGAGGACGCCGGAGCGCCGGGCCGCCCAAACGCCCGAGCTCCTCCCGGAGCGGGGCGGGCGTCCCGCGCGGCCCCGAGGGGTCCGCCTCGGAGCTAGCTCCCGGCCCGACACGACACGACACGACACGACACGGCGCGTCCCGATCCCCGGCAGCACACGGGGGCGGGGGTAGCTGGCAAGATGCCGCCGGGAGGCTGCCTGGAAGGGGACGCGATTCCAGGCCATGGGGGGGGGGGGGCGCGGGGAATTCCACGGAGACGCCCACAGTGCCACAAGCGAGATCCCCAGCTCCCCGGAGGGTGAGAGGGAGGGAGGGAGGGAGGGAGGGAGGGAGGGAGGGAAGGCGGGGACCAGCGAAACGAAACCAGGCAAGCGCTCAGAGAACGACGCAGGAACTCATCCCTTCTGGCACGGGGAAGGGCTTTGGAAAGCTGATACGCAGAGCCCGGAAGCTAGAAACGAAAGTAAACATACACTCTGGCCCCACACAAATGGAAACAAACATCTATTTCCGCACAGACCGCGACAAAGTCCAAAGAGAACACATGGGTGCGTGGGTGGGGAACATGCCCTTGAGGTCAGAACGTGGATTTCAAAATGGACTGACCACAGTCACCGGCGGGCGGGGGCAGGGGGGCGGGGAGCAGCGAGTCAACAGCCATCCACTAAAGAAACCGCGTTCCAGGACATCTACACAATGCAACGTGGTGAGTGTGCGTGCGTGCGTGCGTGCGTGCGTGCGTGTGTGTGTGCGCGCGCGCGCGCGCGCGTGCGTGTGAGAGAGAGATTTACAGTAAAGGTTCACAGTGACCTGTCGTCCCACCAAAATCAAACCAAGCCAAACTACCAAAAAGTCAAAGTCAAGCTCTGGGACTGCTGTGGCCCTTCAAGGAGTACGTAAAGGCACACACACATGTACGTGTATGCACACGTGTACACGTACAGACACACACACGTGTACACGTACACACACACACGCATCTGAAAACCTCAAGCATGTCCCATAAGAGGTTCCTGTCCAAAACAGGGCAAGGCCTCATGCAACGCAGCCCCCCCAGAACAAGCAACCCGATGGGGAAAGTGGGCAGGAGGCCTGAACAGAGCAGACCAAGACCAGGCATTTTCATCCACAAGGAAACAAAGCCAGAAAAAACCAACAGAAAACAACGCCCACAAAGGAAACAAAGCAACAAGGACGACGACCCCCACCACTCCAACAGCAACCGCAACACAGTTTTCCACTGTCAACAAAGCAACCAACAGTACCTTTCTTGGGGGGTGGGGGCGGGGACAAAACCAAAAGCCAAAGGAAACCTTTCCCTGAAATACAAGAAACAACTGGGGCTGCCTAGCTGGCGCACTGCTTAAGAATCCGCCCGCCACTGCAGGGGACACGGGTTCGATCCCTGCTCCAGGAAGGTCCCACATGCCGCGGAGCAACGAA
The DNA here is from genome assembly GCF_030028045.1 of Hippopotamus amphibius kiboko. Lineage (NCBI taxonomy): Eukaryota > Metazoa > Chordata > Mammalia > Artiodactyla > Hippopotamidae > Hippopotamus > Hippopotamus amphibius. The sequence continues at coordinate 7,588 of NW_026648580.1, read as the reverse complement.
GCCCGTGAGGCACAACGACTGAGCCCATGTGCCGCAACTCCTGAAGCCCCCGTGCCTGGAGCCCGTGCTCCGCACCAAGAGAAGCCACTGGCAATGAGGAGCCTGCGCACCACAACGAAGGGGAGCCCCCACTCACCGCAACGGAAAGAAAGCCCGCGCACAGCAAAAAAAGACCCAACGCAGCCCATCAAATACAGAACCATTTTTTTTTTAAATGGAGGGTATGATAGAAAGCGCTGGCATTTCTCTGCACAAGCATACACGGCCAGGCCCAGGATCTGGAATCGCGACAGCAAGTTCCAAACGGCAGAGGAAAGTGGCTCCTGACGGGACACCTATTTTTCACGCTGAGAGAGACCACCACCATGTCATGCTGGAGGACTCAGAGATATCACCTGGCGCCTGACAGAATGGCTCCCCGACAACAGATGACACTACGGAAAACAGCACAGAAGTCCCTGAAAGCACTGCACCAACAACTACCACGTGACCCAGCAACTCCACTACGTGCCCACCGAGGGGGTGAGGGTGACACATACATACACGTGTATGTGTATCCACACCTATCCCTATGTAGCCATAGTTAGGGACATACCGATAGCGCTCTCTGTGTGCATACGTCTCTACCTAGTCACACACAGGCGCGCGCGCGTTTATGACTCAACCCTACCAGGGAATGAGGTCTTGCCATCCGCGGAAACATGGAGAGACCCAGAGGGTATTGCGCTACACAAGATACCTCAGGTCGCGAGACTATCATGTCTGTGAAGAACGTACACAGCAATACACACACATGAACACAAAGAAGGAACCGCAAACAGGTTCCTCGACACCTAAAAGGAACAAATGGGGGGTGGCCAGAGGAGGGAGGGAGGGGGGAAGAGGGAGACGAGTGCAATAGGTGAGGGAGAGGAAGCGGTGCCCACTTCTAGTTATGAAATAAACAACTCACTCGCAGGATGTCATGTACAGCAGGCGGAATAGAGTCCATCCTACTGTCATGACATCGAATGGTGACAGACAGTAACGAGACTTATCACGGAGATCCCTGGGCCATGTGTAAACATAGCCACTCGCTAGGGTATACACCTGAAAACCAATATACTCTTGTCAGTCTGTTAGACTTCCATTTTAAAAGGGCGGGGGGAGGAGGGAGGGAGGGGGGAGGGGGGCAGAGAAAGGAGCAAGAGGAAGAGGAGGGTGGTGGGGGAGGAGGAGGAGGGGGGGGAGGAGGAGGAGGAGGAGGAGGAGGAGGAGGAGGAGGAGGAGGAGGAGGAGGAGGAAAAAGATGGCTTGCCTTGAAGAAATCAACAAAAGGAAAGAGCGAGAGAGACAGAGACAGAGGCAGAGAGAGACGCGAAATCAAGAGTGGACACTCAGGTGACTGCAAGAGTTAAGGGAGATTAAGACAAGAAACAAACTCCCAACAGTAGTTTGGTAAGTCCAAAATCAAGATTTGGATATCATGCTGGCATCAAGCACCAACCCTTCTAAATGGACACAAAGACACACAGGCCTCCCTCACTTGGGGCGGGGGGGGTCGTCAGGACCAGGAAATGACCATGCAAGCGGAAGCTGGAAAAGGCAACCTTGTTCATCCACGGCGGAAACATACCATGGTCCCACAGCATTCAAAACATTGTATCAAAACATGTACAAACGGCTCTTCCTCACTCCCAATGAAAACTGCAGAGAACGTCCAAAACAGCCAACGTGTGATTTGCTTAGCAGATTGTCATGGAGAGCCTCGACCAGAAAGCATCGCTTTCGGTTTGTAACATCATAGGAACAGCAGTCTCAACAGCGCTTGCCTTCTTGGCGCAGTATCATTTCTACGCCTGGATACACAGTCCTACTTTGGGGTGGGGGGGTGGGGGTGAGGGAGCCCTGCCAGCAGTTCCTATTTTTCAAAGCAGACCTCTTCCCCCTCCCCCCAACCACCACCACCATTTTTCTTATTTTTTTTCTCTTTCCTCTGGTCTCAGGTTCTGCCCAATCCAGTCCACTGGCCTCCATCCCAGGCCACTGTGGGCTGTGTGTACAGATTTGCAAGATGAAGACAGTTCTCCCCAGAGAACCGGGCAGCCGCCCGGCTGAGATCTAAAAACCGATCTGCTCATGCAGTTCCACTTTTTCTTTTTCTCTTTTAAATGGGCTTCTTTCTGTCAAGGAGAAGATTTCCAAATCAAAAGGAGACCGAAAGATTTCTAGGTTCCACAGCTTCAGGATTCCATGGATCGGGGGTGTCAAAAAGTCTGCGCAGGGCCTTCAGTAAAGGCCGTCTTTCTCAGCGCACACAAGTCAACCCGAGACCAAGGCAACCTGAGGGCAAAACCCCTCGCTTGATTTCATTTCTCCCATTAGGCCCCGAACATCAGAGCGCGTGTGACAGAGAGAGAGAGACAGAGAGAGACAGAGACAGAGACAGAGACAGAGACAGAGACAGAGACAGAGAGACAGAGAGAGAGAGAGAGAGAGAGAGAGAGAGAGAGAAACCCCACAAAAGAGAAACAAACGAAAACCCCAGCAAAGGTTCCATACATTGTTCGCCAGGATTGGAAGTGATGACGTCGTTGCGGGGGAGGGGGAGAATTATGCGGAGGGCACTTGCAAACCTCGCGGTTGCAGCCAGCAGGTGCTGACAGATACGTTTTTGAAACCGGCTGGCGGCGCCCTTGAGCTTCCTACGGTTCTGACCATACCCGTTTTCAGGGAGGTGGCTGTGGAGCCCAGGATAGGCCACGCCAAAATGCACCTCCGTGGCACAGTGATCATTTGGCGTGACGGTGACCTCAAGCAGGCGGCCAACACAAGAGGGACCCTCGGGCTCTTCTTTGTGTCTCCCTGAAAGCGAGACATCCATCTCTCTCTCGGGTGAAAGGCGCACTCCCTGCATCTGCACCTGGAGTTAGGAGGACGCTCTGATCCCCAAAGTAGGGAATTCATTGGGGCCGAGAAGCCTAGGGAGACAGACACTGTGACTTCTTTCAGGGACCCCCCCCAAGCCCAAACTCTGTTTAGATTCTTCCTTCCCTCAGGGCGCACCCGAAAGCTAAGTCTCTCGGTCTGATCCCTGTCTCACACATGTACTGTCCCTTGGTCTACACAGTCGAAAAGCTGCCCGCCTCAGCCACTTCTCACGGCTAGAAGGTAAAACAACAACAACAACAACAAACGAACACGTGTTCCCGCTCCCGCTTCCTCTATCCGCCTTGAGTCCATGTTAGGATGAGTCCAGCCACGAGGACTCAAGAGGGGCAGAGGGGGAGATTTCCCCCTCCCCCAAACAGGAAGGGGTCTGGAACTCTCTTCCCAGTGGCCACCCAGCTCAACTCTGGGTGCCTGAACCCTAGTTTGCCTCCTTTCGAGTTTTAAATGCTCTTCCCTGGGTTAGAATCACAAGGAGAGATGCTCACGCATGTATGTCTTCCAAGTTTTACGTGACATGGGGCAGCCCTCCTAAGAAAGCAAAGAAAGACTCAGAGAAGTGGCAACACCTACAATCTCTTCGGTTCTGCTGAGGAGAGGGAGGAAATCTGGGAAAGTAACTATACTATGGCCCGGGCTGGCGGGCGCCGGGGTGGGGGGGGTGTTAAGGGAGCTAAAGGAGGATGAGATTTCTTAGAAACTCATTCTTAGGCACAGAAACATTGGATGGATGCGGGACCCCACCTCTTCTTTTCCCTTGTGTTGGGAAGATCATTTGGCTCCTGCCAGCTGGGGTTTCATGCCCCCACGAATCATCAGGCGAGTGCTCCGGAGAAAAGAGCGAGAGCACAGGTCAGGAGAACATGGAGAAGATGGCTGCCGGATGCCCGGGGCCACACGGATGTCTTCGGGGGCACAGGCACGTCCACGATCTGTGGACCATGTCTACGGCAGATTGGGTGTGTAGGTCATTTTGAACAGGCTCCCATCCACCTGCCCTCATTGGGGTCCTGTCTCCAGCTCCCCTGAGCGGTGCCGTCACGGCCAGGTGAAGACAGGGCTCCTCCAGGGGCGGGCCCGTGCCAGAGAAAGGGAGACGGCAGTGAAGTCATCGAGCTTCGGGTACTTCTACCAGAGTGACTCTCCTTCATCAAGTCCCCGGCAGGTGGAGGGACACGTCTTTCTGACACGGTGGGGCCAGGGGAGGCTTAGAAAAAGGCTTCTGACAACCGCACCATCAAGTATGAGCTCTCCGTTTCCTTGACGGAAGAGTCCCCCACTCTCCCAAGTGGTAGAGCTAGGAACGGGCCCCTCGGGTCCCATCTTACACGTGAGAATGACATGCTGACTTTACCCCTCTTCAAGGCGGAGTTTGTAAAAGGTCAGCCCTGGAGGAAGGACCCAGCTTGTCAGTCCTCTCATGCTATCATCCAAGCCGAGGAGAGCCGTGCCAGGCCTCCACGGAAGGAATACGGCGGTCGGCTGCCTTTGGAGAAGATGGCTCTGTGAGCAGCAGCGTGGAAACCAACCGAGAAGCAGGGGCCACTCTAGAGGCCAGCAGGGTCCTTAGGGGCCCAGCCAGGCCAGGCCAGGCCAGGATGGAGAGAGGGGATGGAGCCGGACCTTTGAGGCCCTAGCCTCCACAGCACCTGGGATTCTGCTGGGATTCTTGAGAAACTCGCTCCACATTCTAGAAGGGCCTGCGTGTCACAAAGATACGAAGCCATACTTTCCTTAAAGAGCACCTGCCCTCAGGAAGTGGCACTCAGCACGCTCGCTGGTGATGGGCCAGACACACCCATAGACACTCAGGTTCCAGGGAAAAGCTTTGCTCAGCTCTTTCTCCCCTTGCGTCCTCAAAACACAAAGCCATCGCTTCCGGATACCAGGGAAGCTCTCAGGTAGGTTTGTGCTGGGGCGGGCGCCAACTAGAACTGTGAAGAGGGGAGATCGGAGCCGCAGAAGCTCTGGGGCCCCGAGGAAAGACGCCGCCGCCGATCCACCTCTCGCACCTTCCTCTCAGCGGGAGGGCCAGGGACTCTCCCCCCGCACAGGATCCTGGCCACACACGAGGGAGGGCCCACACCCACTGTCCTGCTCCTCTTTGCCTGGGGTGGGTTCAGAGACACTGGACTCGGCTCATCCCTCTCCACAGCGGCGCGTCCCTCTCCACAGCCGTGCACGGCAGGCAGCAGAGCAGAAGAACAAGAGCTGGCATCGTCCACCGTTCCCAGAGCTGCTCCATTCCCGTCCACGCGCATCCGGATGGGGCGCACAGACAGGGCGCCCGTCCTGAGGTCACCGTGTCGCTCCAGGTGCGGACTCCCGAGATGGTGACATCTCGGTCGAGGAGACCGTCCCCTGTGAGACCACAGGCTTGGCAGTATTGCCGAGAGCATGCTTCGTGGGCCATCTGCAATTCCATGTCACCGGAAACATACCGTGTCAAACTTGTGCTCGGCCTCCAAGTCAAAGGGCTGCCTGAGGACTTTGACCGACAATTCCAGTTGCTCCTGGCCTAAGAGACACAACTTCTCCCAAGAAAACAAACCGTAACACAATGTAAAGTCTGACCTACCTCCAGACGCGTGTTTGACGTGGCACGGCCATGTCCGGAGGCTCATGTGACTTCCATGCGGGGGCAGCCTGGGAACCGCCTTTCTGAGTCTCCCCCTCCCCGTGCGACCCCAGGGCAGGGCTGGTGCGAAGAGAACGCTGGATGGGATGTAGGCATTGGAAGTGAAGCCACAGCCAAGGCTCTCTGCAGGCTGTCGCCATCCCACACGGTGACAGGTGGGCACAGAGGTGCAGGGTGGAAGGCTGTCCATCCACACATACACACACACACACACACACACCCACCCACCCCCGCCGCCCTGCGTCTGGCTAGTGTTCCCAGCTGGTGCCCCCTGGACGACAGTGGCCCAGGCCACTCCTGGCTGCCTGGCCGCAGATCCACCGAGGGACAGCTGTGCCTTCCCCCGAGTCTCTCCATGTCTCCCCTGTGGCCCCGCACATCGGTGGCTACCTTTCCCTGTGGGCGCTGACAGCTCCATCGGCACTGCCACCTCCGCCACTGCCACCGGGCACTCAGAGGACTGAGAGCCACAGCCTTCCCTCCCCTCCCCTCCTCCGCAGCCCAGCCCAGCCCTGCCCTGCCCAGCTGCTCCCAGGCCTCTGGAAGGTCCAGTTCCTAGAACGAGGTCTTCATTCCTGTGACTCCCACGGTGTCTCTGCTTCCATGACACAGACCGGCTATGTTGTCCCGACAGTAGGACACACACAGAAACCCTGTGTGAAAATCATGAGGCTGACAGCATCATTCGTCATCTGAGACAGAAAATCAATACAGATATCGTATTAAATACACATAATTATACGTAGGGGTGTGTGTGTGTGTGTGTGTGTGTGTGTGTGTGTGTGTGTCTGTCTGTCTGTCTGTCTGTCTGTCTGTCTGTCTGTATCTCACTGCAGTATTCACACAAGCATTGCCAGCCAAGCAGAACCTCAGGTCTCTGTGATAATTGTCCCTGGGGATGTTCTGCCGACTGTCACGCAGAGACCGTCGTTGTACGGAGACACAGGTAAAGACGTGTGTTTGTCAAGACAGGAGAACACAGAAAACACATCCTGTTTCACAGGGATGAACTAGTGTCATGATGCCAACCTGGGGACACGGGCGCCCGTTCATGCTCCTGGCCAGGCCCTGCAAGCATTAGGGGACCATCGCTTCTGTCCTTGTATGGGCCGCTCACTGCACCGAGTTCTTAGTCACCTCACGTAGCCCTCACCGCAAATCCACACCTTGAACGTGGTCCTCCTTCCTCATCGCCACCGCCACCACGTTCCTCCTGGTCTCTTTAAACGCGCACGCGTCCCTGGTGGGTGGGGTAAGGAGCCAGCTCCCCCCACCCCACCCCACTCCGGTGCCTGCCTGCCTGCCTGCCTGCCTGCCTGCCTGCCTGCCTGCGTGCGTAGAGTAGAAGCAGGGAATGTTCTGTCGTTCCCCCTTCCCAACCCGCGAACGAAGGAAACCTTCGTGTATCTTTCTATACTTTATGTGCTGTCGCCTACATGTGTTCCCCCATTTTTCTTTATCCACAAGAGCTCCCTGCAGTCCCCACTCTCTGTATGAACGGCATTCACACACGTCCAAAGTGAATTTATTTCAGCTTCTATCGGGTGGCATATCCAGATAGATCCTTTAGGTCAGGAAGCACAGAAACACAGCCAAGTCGAGTGAGTGCTGAACCAGAGTCATTTAGGAATCCTATGAGGTGACCAGTGTGGAAGGAGCATGTGTTCCAAGGCACTTCTTTTGATGTCTTAGGTTTACCTAGCCAGCAATGCAGATCCCATGAAAGTGGGCAGAGATCTTTTCTCCATAGGCTCTCCTGTTACGGAACGCAAGTGTGTTCCCGTGCCCACGGACGACACACAGTGAGGCCAAACAAGGGGACACGTCAGAGTTTGGGGCAGGGGAAGGTTTCTAGCATGGCCGAGCAAGGGGAGGGTGGGAATCTTTCTTTTCCAGAAAAGTTAGAACTTCTCTCAAGTTGCATGGGCCCAGAAAATGCTTTCTCCTCTTCGATCATCAGTCAAGGAAAGGTAGCACCTGGTTTTTCACGAGGAGATTTTCTTCCTAATTCCAGTTATCTTA